>NC_028637.1:94405536-94447126 GCF_001406875.1 Solanum pennellii
TATATATATATATATATATATATATATATATATATATATATATTCATTTTTTAAAATAACATTACCCTATTTTTTAAGGCTTAAAGAAACCCAACATCCAGAGTAAAAATAAAATGGAATTTTCAGGTATGAAAGTGTCTACAATATGAAATTTGTGTCATTTTATTGTTCGATAAGAGATCAATTAACTAGTGGTACTTCATGAATTTCAAAATGATCAATTTTTTTAAAAACAAGTAAATAAGCTTTATATAAATGGTGGCTCGGGAATCAAGGAAGAAAATAAAGAGAAGAAGAAGAATTTTCGAAAAATGAATATATGGTTATTTGTGTGTGTTTTCCATACGTAACGACCAGGTTCCGTCATTATAGAAAAGTCAACGGGAAAATTTTTTAGATAAAAACTATTTCGTCGTAATTTGAAAATTTTCAATCTAATCCGTATTCGAAAGAAACCAGTGTCATTGAGGTGTAGGATAATCTGGTAACAATCGGGTGATTTAATTATGATTTTGATTACATGAGGGAATAGATAACTCGTTAAGAAATTGGTGCGGCTTTATGAAATTGAATTCAGGTGAAAAGAACTCCCAGAATCGATCTTAGAGTGAACGATTTTTTTTAAGTATTGTTGGTTAGAAGTGTGTTGTGAAATAAGGGTCTTGGATTTAATTAAATAGCTCACTGTTTTGTGCAAGCCGCCCGGCCGTTGGACTTTGTCGCTCTAGCGGGGCCTCTATAGTGTGGTAGATGTCACTCTGGCGGGCCAGATGCGACTTAAAGTCGTAAATGAAACCCTAAATCTCTTTATTCTGCACTTTTGACTTGGAGAGCTAAGGAACGACCCCGTACGACTTCTAAATTGTTTTTTCACGGTTATTGAGGCTAAAAGTAAGATTTTACCTCGAAGATCAATTTTTCGATCCATAGTTTCTATTTTCTTGGGTTATTATCAATAGGGAAGAGTTTTGAATTGGAGACCATGGTGGGAAAGGCCCTAGTTTGGATACTTGAGATCATATGTATGATCTACAATTGTTAGAATTGTTAGAAATCCGAGTAATTAGTGATTATTTATTAATTCTCGTATAATATTGATTGTTTGTAGACCAAGAACAAGCGGAACTAATAATCTGAAAAGGGAATGATCAAGATTCTTAGGTTTTCAAGCTTGTAATCAAGGTAGGTGATGATTGTGATTCCATGATTGTGTGATGTATGTTTGTTCTTCCTTCATTATGATATATGTATGTATGTGAATGTTGCATTTTTTATCACACTTGTTGCCTATGAAATAGACGAATGACTATATGTCATGAATCACTTTTTGATTGTGTGATATTGATAATTTACTTGTGATTGTGATTGTGGTATGTTGAAGGGATCGGTTGTCACGTTCTGACATAACTAATTGGGATCGGTTGTCACATTTCGGCATAACTAATTGGGATCGATTGTCACGTTCCAGCATAACTAACTGGGATCGATTTTCACATTCTGGCATAACTATTGGATTGGATATCACGTTCCGGTATGCTAACAATTTGGGTTTGAATTCCATGAGAAGACCAACTACTTAACATAATTGCAGTATTTAAGAATTGTGAAAATGTATGTTGTTCATAAATGTTCATAATATTGTATATGTTTGGTATATGCATGCAAATATATTTTGACGCATGTTCCTACCAGTACACTGTAGTTGTGTACTGATACTGCACTTGCTTTTATTTTTATTGAGTACAGGGCATCTTCAGGCGGCTATTGACAGACCGCGCTTAGAATATCAGTGATCATTTCGAGTTAATGGGTGAGCTAGTTTTTCCGGGCTGCCTTGGATTTTCTTCTAAGTCTCTGTCCACATTTCGGACATAGACTAGTTCTTAGATTCTTTTTATATTGGTTAGGTTGTACCCATTTTCCTTTTAGACTTTAGTTCATTCTTTAGATGTTTTGGTACATTTATGACTTTCTAAAAATAGGCATTACTAATGCAATGTAGTTTTATTGTTATACTTTTGTTGGAGTTTATGAGAATTTATTTCTTTCTTTAGTATTTAATTTGCTTTTGTTATTTAAATGTCTTAGTTTTGACTTAGTTGCTCGGTTTGAGTTGTAATAGTGGGTCTCCCACCGAAGAGTTAATGTATGTGTCAATCACGATGATGTGGATCGTAACAACAGATCAACTTTGATTAAAAAAAATTAGGTATTTCATTTCAAAATGATTTAGAGGGATAATTTGACGGTCTAATGAAGTACAAGTGTCTAATTGAATATTGATAATAAGTTAGAGGGTCATATGTATATTTTGTCACAATTATTTTTCACATCTTTTTTTTCATCTTGAAAAATAATATTTATGACATGTCAAAATTTATGGCATAAATTTTTTTTATTAAAAAAAAACTCCTATCATAATTTTAAAGAAGTAAAAAACAATAAATATTGTTGATGTAAGAATAGAATATGCATTTTAAAAAACTAATTGGCATATTAGGGAGAAAATTTCTATTTTTCAAAGTAGAAAGAAAAATTTAATTTTTAAAGTAAAATTAGAGAGTGACAAGATATTTTTTAGTAAACATGCCAAAATTTATTTTAAGGCATTCTAATTATTGAATGTAACTACTTAATTAATTGAAAATTCCTTCTATTTTCACTATAAAAAAGAACCATTACCAAGTACCTACAAGCACTTCAACTAATTATTAGTATCATAAATAATTGTTTGAGATGGCAAAATCAAGCAAATCTATTATATGTATGGTTTTTATCATGTTTGTTCTTTTTTCCCCATTAATTCAGGCAACACAAGAGCTATCATATGCACCTGAAGCATCATCACCATCAAGTTCAGTTAAATTATCTACCACGAGTCGTAATACTCGAGTTCTTGTTAAAGGTATGATAAATTTCATATTTTTCATGTTCTTATTCTTTTCGTTGATTAAAATATATTTAATTCTATAACTAAAAATGTCTAACTTAAGTATAGATACAGATTCATAAATATTATTTAACATTTTTTCTCGTTATAAAATAAAATTTCTTTTTTTAATCTTTTATGTATGTAACATATAGTTTTTGTGTATTTCAGGTTGCATTGGCGCATCAACGTGCAAAGGTGGTGATTGTTGCGTTTGTGATAAAGGCGCATGCATTCAATGTTGTCATTAATGATGTAACAAAATCATTCATATTTTAATTATATAATGAAATGATTGATTGATGACTATCTAGCATATTTATAGTTTTTTACCAATTGCCCATTTATATATTATATATCATAGCTTAAAAAGAAATTGTATTTTTAAAAAAATTAATTGGCATATAGAGGAGGAAAATTTAATTTTTGAAAGTGGAAAGAAAAATTTAATTTTTGAAGAAAATTAGAGAGTGAGAGGATCCTATTTATTTGGTCAAATTGCCCAAAATTATTTAAGTCATCCTAATTATTATATGTATTTAATTACTTGAAAGTCCCTTCTAATTTTTTTCACTATAAAAAAGGCATTATCAAGCACTTAGTAGTAAGAAAAAATTAAACTCCTCCACATATCATAAGTAATTGTTTGAGATGGCAAATTCTTGTATGATTTTTATCATATTGTTCTTTTTTCCTTATTAACTCAAGCAATACAAGAGCCATCATCAACATCAATGGCACTTAAACTATTTACTATGAGTATGAGTCGTAGTGCTCGCGTTTTTATTAAAAATATATTTATTTTAATAAATTTTATATTATAATTTTCTTATTCCTTTCGTTGGTTAAAATATATTTAATTCTATAAAATTAAATGTATAACTTAAGAATATATATAGATTCAAAGATATAATAACTCAAATTAAATTCAGATTCGAAACGTTTAAATTAATATTTGATGTTCTAATTTTATATAATTTTTTTTGTCATTTTAAATTACAATTTTTTTGAAATTTTTTTTATCTTTTATGTATATGTACAAAAATAATTTGTAAAATATAAACAATACAAAACAAGACACATAGAACAAGAGATATAGAGAAAATAATGTCTGATTGTCTCTTGCAATGGTTAATAACAATTATATTTATATGTTTGAGAAATTATTTCATTAGTCACTATATAAAATATCCAAATTAATAGATATATTATTATCTGAAAATGGTCCATAAAACTAGGAAATATTAAGTAAATCAAAAATTGACTAATTCTAGGGATTTATAACATTTTTTGCATTTTTCTTTCTCTACAAATTAATTCATATATTTGTCACAATCTAACCGTAGTTACAGACTATGAACTTGTGAATTAGAACAGTTCGAAGGAAGAACAAAGTTGAACTTATGCCTTTTTGGAATTTAAAATTGCGTTTTTAAAATTTAAAATAAATGTAAGTGAAAGTGAAATTTCTCCCAAAACTATTAATAAAAACTAATTTTTGGAACTTGAAAAAAAATTATTAATAAATTTTTAAAATTTAATTCAAAATTTATGATCAAATAAATATTTTAAGATAATTTTATAAAATCGATTCATAATTTATGATCAGATGCTAGAATAATTTATGAAAATAAGTTGTAGCATATTTTGCCAAATTATTTAGAAGCCTATATATTTTAGAAAGTTGTGTTTGACAAAAATGTTTAAAAAAGAAGCACAAATCGTTATTCAAAAGCTAAAAATAATATAAAAATCTTCAAAGTACTATAAAAAAAATTAGTCGAGCACAAACTATTATTTTAATATTAGTATTTGAAAAAAATAGATGTCACTGATAAATTTAGAAAATTATCACAATATTACAAATTTTACTCAAGTTCAAAGAGGAGAATGACGAAACCTTGCAATATTTATTTGTAGAGATTTAGAACTACTTTGCGATTTTTGCAATGATTTATATCTCGTAATGTTATTCTATTTTCTATCAAAAATTTGTCATAAAAAATAATTATTTTTCACATAGTCATAGCAGAAGAGTGTTTGTGATACGAAAAAATGAAGGAAGAAGAAAGATAGGGTAGCATAAAGGAGAAGGGTGGGGTGGAAAAAACTTATCTCTTTTTAAAAAAAAAAATTTAAATGCGCTTTTTTTATTTTTTATTTAATTCTATTTTCACATCAAATTTTGAAGATGATATTAAATTTACTTTTAAAAGTATAAATGTGCAATAATTAACCTCAATAATTTAAGCATATAAACTGTCGACGTAACTTCAAATAAATACATCCTCATTTAAAAGTGGTGTACATATATTTATTGAACCAAAGAAAATCTTTAAATCTTTTTTAAAATTTTAAATTATGATAAGGAGTGACAAATATACATCATTTGTTAATTGCAACAATAATATGTAACCTTTTTTTATTTTATATATATATAATAGTAATTTGAGTTTGACGTTTAATTTTATGTTTTTATCCCACATTTGAAATTTGAAATTTGAGAGAAAAATAGGGAACTGGGCTAAATGGTGGGAAGATAGTGCTTACAACCGCCTTAACTGTCACTACCCACAATCTCATTAAATAAACAAACAAAAATTCATCTGCAGCAAAAGTTAGAAAAAAAACAGAGTAGTGATAATTTTGATCAAAAAAATTTGGTTTTTGTTAGTGAAAATGAGTGAGATAAAGAAAGGGCCATGGAAAGAGGAAGAAGATCAAGTGTTGATTAAGCATGTCAAGAAGTATGGTCCAAGAGATTGGAGCTCCATTCGATCCAAAGGTCTTTTACAGCGTACTGGAAAGTCTTGTCGTCTTCGTTGGGTTAATAAACTTCGACCCAACTTGAAAAAGTAAACAACTTTTACTCTGCTTTCTCTGTTTTGGGGTTTGTTTTTTTTTCTTGTTAGAATTGTAATGTTGCTGTCTTTTGTTTATTGGGTTGAGAAAATGTGGGAATTTTGTTGTTGCATTGCTTGTGAATTGAGTTTTTGGGTTATGGGTTTGTTGTTTCTGCGAGTTTGATTTTGTTGAAATTGTGGGGTTGTTAAGAGTTTGTGGGATTTTCTGTTCTGTGTTGATGCATTTTCAATGAGGGGTGGTTCCGTTTGTTTCTGCTTTCAAAATGCTCTGTTTTTCTTCTTAGAATTGTAAATTTTGATGTCTTTTGTTCATTGGATTGAGAAATAATGGGAATTTCTTGTTGCATTGTTTGCAAATTGAGTTTTTGGGTTGTGGGTTTGTTGTTTCTGATTTTGTTAAGATTGCAGATTTCTGTTCTGTGTTGACGCTTTTTCATCGAGGGGTTCCCCTTTTTTGAGGTTGGGAAATCAGGGGTTTCTTTGTTTCTTCTTCTTTTTCGTTCTTCGAATTCGCCAATTTGCTGGTGTTTTGTGTGAATGTTGTTCTATGGTGAAGTATTTCCATGGAGAGGTTTGTTGTTTTCCCTCTGTTTCTTTCTGTGATACCTTACTTGTTGTTGTTGTTGTTGTATATTCACTTAAGTTGTTGTCACTTGATGGAGAATTTGCTGCTATACAACTGATGATCTGCAATGCATATCAGATGTTTGTTATTATGCTTAGTTCTAGTTTATGTTTCTGTAAAGTGGAAATGTATTTGATGAGATGAAGTTGATACCTTTTCTGTTGTGTTCACTTTCTTTTCTTTTGTGTGAGAAGTGGAGTGAAGTTTTCAGCAGAAGAGGAAAGGACTGTAATTGAACTTCAGGCACAATTTGGTAACAAATGGGCACGAATTGCTACGTATATGCCTGGAAGAACTGATAATGATGTCAAGAATTTTTGGAGTAGCCGGCAAAAGAGATTGGCTAAGATTCTACGAAACTCAGTGCCACAGCCTAGTAAACCACAAAAGAATATCAGCAAAGAAGCCCCTGAACTCCTTAAAGTTTCATCAGTAGAGGTAATTCACTATTCGTGCTCTCTGGTTTATCATCTTTTGCTCAAAATGGATTTTTTCTTTCATTAGATGTTCTTGCTTTCTGTTAGTTACTGAACTGATGTGAATTTGGTCTCCGTGGAATGTTATGTATTTGATTATGTTGTCGAAGAACAGACTGCTTTCATCGTTATAACGTTAAATGTTCATATTTCCAATCCAAACTGCTCTTTTTCCTTCCGCCTTTGTAAAATGTCTCGAGAAAAGGAAGGCCTGTGAGCCCAAAATTTGTGATCTCTGAAGAAATGTATCTTTTTCTGCAATTCTTTTGACTATTAGGCCTGTGAGCCCAAAATTTGTGATCTCTGAAGAAATGTATCTTTTTCTGCAATTCTTTTGACTATCTTCTTCCTTAAATCTTTATAAATGATTTATGGTGTTTGAAGTCTGTTATCCCTCACTCATGTATGAGCACTGAATATGAGATGCCACTTTCAATGATGGACACCGGCCCTTGTGTTAAAGTAGCATTGAGTTTCACTTGGAACAAACTTATCTTTGGACCTTGTACCCCTCAGCTTCTGCATTTGTAGTCAGTTTGTGATAGCATGGTGAAAACTTCTTAAGATGATAAAGAAAGAAGAATTGTTTTAAGATAATAAAAGATGATGATTATAGTGTACTTACTCTTTCAACCAGTCAGAGTTGTATGGTTCATGGCTTTTCACCAAGTAATTATCTCCATTGTTCTTCCCTTTCAACTTGTTGATAGGATTCTCTATTTGAATTTTCAGGAACCTAAACTGAACTCATCTGCAGATGAAAGAGCTTTGGTCGTGTCCCAGCATTGCTCATCATCCTATACGAATAACTTTGACACAATCAACATGGTCCCATTGCCAGAGCTAGTGAACTCAACTTCACTTCCTTTTGATCAAGAACTGCCTCCACTTGAGTTCACTCCCAGTGAGAAGAGAATTTGCATCTGGCCGCAGTTCCCGCTCCCTTTTCCTCACATTCCAGTCCAAACCAACTTTGGTCAACCACTTGAACATCAAGAATTACCCATGAAACTTGAGGATAATGACTTCTTAGATTATTTTGGGCAGCTCAGTGCTTCCGACATAGGAGGAAATGTGCAAGTCCCTCTTGCTCCTTCGTGTTCATCAGGACAAGATCAGAGAAGCTCTGAGATTGGTGTAAAGAGAGAAATGGCTGAGATTGGTGTGAAGAGAGAAATGGAGTACCCCCTTACCCCAGATAGCTTCATCGATGACTTCCCCTTGGACATGTTCGATTATATTGATCCACTGCAAAGCCCATCTGGTTGGTGATTAGTCATTTTCAGATAGGAAGAAAGGAAATTGTTACAGATATGTAGTGATCTATGCACAATATGATTGTCATAGTAACTTTTCTTTGTATGAGACAATTTGACCTAGTGCCTAACTGTTTCTAACAGCTTTTCATCTACTACATTCATTACCTTGTCTTCTTTAACATCATGCTTGGAAGATTTGACTAGTGTCACTTTTGTCAAATTTGAGAAAATCAATAATGATCGTAATCCAACTTATGTGATTGAAGATACCTGGATAGTAACAAGCAATTAGTTAATTGAATATGTACTATGAAATTATGTTCCTCTTATAATGTGTAATGTTGTGCAATAGTACTTTAAAACAAGGAAGGCTGATTAAGTTCTTCATCCGATTTATATCCTTATTAGATGGTGTACTGATTTAAAAAATACACTTGATGGTTAGACTTATTGTGAAATGATGTCGCTCTTAATTTATAAACTCTTGATTTGATTTAAATTTCATAAAATGTGTTTTTTTTAAATGATTATTTCTCTACTCTCTACACTCAACTCCATCCTCCCCTGCCCCTTCACTTCCTCACTCTTCCACCTTTTTTTCTTGGAATTAGTCCATCATTTTAAATCTTTTAACTTTTTTCAACTTGTGACAAAACGAGGGAGAGAAAAAAGAGAAAATTAACGATAATATTCATATAAAAATAATTAATTCAATAAATAAAAGATGATTTAATTAAGAAACTTTGTACATATACTGCATTTTTCATTTGTATTTACCCAAAAAGAAACTGTGCATATACCGCATTTTTCATTTGTAATTGCCCAAAATTCAAATAAGATAATAAAAATATTTTTTTATTCTATCGCCACTCCCATCCCCACCCACCATGATAATAATACAATTAAAAGAATATGAACATGTAAGCTTATTTTAAGTTTTAGTCTCTGATGTCCCAATTAAGAATAAGTGATTATAAAAATATAAATAAATAAGACAATTGGATAATTGTTTAGAAAAAATTACATTAATAAAAACAATACTTTTTTTACATAGACAATCAGATGGAGCGAGTGTTGAAGAAGAAGGAGGCTGGTGATGGGACATATCAAAGGAACAAGTCGAACGCATATGACTGATGTGTCTACAACAAGTGTTGATGGAGAAGGAAACTGACGATTAGAACATGCCAAAAGAACAGGACCAACGAAACGGACTGACGAGTTTACAACACTATTGTAGAATTTGAGTTGCACGTGGATTAGACTATTTATGTTAATTAAGATTATATTACAACTAGGATTAGATTACGATTAGGATTATAGTACAACTAGAATTAGATTATAGTTCTGTTGTAGTAGGTTTTGTTGAAGAAGAAGGAAGCTGACAATTGAAACACGTTCCAACTGTCAACTTCCTTCTTTTTCAATAGCGAGTACCAATTTTAGTTGGATCCTCAGTAATGTGTTGGTTATAGCAAATTGGGAGTTGATTTAAGATAGACTAATTGAAAGATATCATGAAATTATTTAATATTATTTTCAAGCATATCAAATCAAAATATGAATCATATGTGATTTCTACTATTTATTCTAGAAGAGTTTATATTTGTACCAATCATATTAGACGACATAAAAGTTTACTGATTTTACCTTAAGATAACTGCAAAAAATCAGAGCAAATGTGAGTCAAAAAGTTAATATCAATGGTATTTTTTAGATAAAAAAATTAATGTAAAGGTATTTGAGTGCCGAAAAGTGAATGAAGAATAATTTTGTACTAATTCAAATTAGGGGTGTACAAAACTGAACCAAAAATCAAATCGAATTGCAAATCGATTCAAACCAGAAAAAAAATCCGACTAGTGACTTGATTTGGTATTGTAAAAAAACCCAACCATATTTGAATTGGTTTGGTTTTAACTAATGAAAAATCAACCGGAGACCCAATCCAACATTGTATATATAATTTAAAATTTTTATTTTATACATAAAAATATTTTCTCTAATATAATTTTCAATATTTCTTATACTTTTTTTTAAAAAAATTTATCTTTTCATATATTATTTCAAATTTGAAACTTAAAATTTTCAATGGTTCCATAAAGATTATAGTCCACATATATTGGTAATTATAATAAAAATTAAATCAAAATCAGATTATTTCTAATGCAAAAAGAAAATTAATAAAATACTAAGTACAATAATATTGAATATTTGTTCTTTGATTTTACGTTGGTGTAGACAATTAAAATATATAATCTAATTTTAATTTTCTTCAATATTTAGTCTGTAACTAATACTTATTAAACTAGTTTTAGTATGCTTTAATACTTTTAAATTATGATCATTTTCTTTATGACTTGTTAATGCAATATCTTTTTACACGTTTTCATTAT
This sequence comes from Solanum pennellii, assembly GCF_001406875.1. NCBI lineage: Eukaryota > Viridiplantae > Streptophyta > Magnoliopsida > Solanales > Solanaceae > Solanum > Solanum pennellii. The sequence continues at coordinate 94,416,086 of NC_028637.1, forward strand.
TATTATTATTATTATTATTTTTGGATATTTTAGTGTCATTAATCATATCATATTTTGTGTTGTTTCTTAAGAAACACAAAACCCTAAAAACCCAAAAAAATCCAAAAAAAAAATCGAGGTTGAAAAACCTGAGTTTATTGGTTTAGTTTGATTCATAGATCTAAAAATCCGACATAAATAATTTGATTTGATATTTAAAAAATCCGAACCAACCCGATCACTTATATTCCTAATTCAAATAATTGAGACATTTTAGACCATTTTCCATGCGATCTTTATCCTTTTACTAGCCGTGATTAATAAACATTAATCATTGTTTAATAATTTTAAAGTTAATTTGACCTTGTTGTTGAATGTGACTTTCTTGGCTGATTTTATCTCAGTGGCATTGTTATTTATTATTATTTACCCTTTTTCAAATTAAAAAAGTCATGATGTTAATAAACATTAATTGGCTTTGGAAAAAATTCTCAGTATGAATAAAACGTTGTAAAAAGATTTGACCATGCTGTTGAGTGTTGAATAGCCTTAATGGCTAATTAATAATTAAATATGTTATTTATTTTATCATTTATCCTCTTTTATAAATTGAGTTGTATATTCATACATATTTTTCTCTCGTGATAATAGAAAAATAGATAAATATTCTCCATTCTTTTACGCAATCTTTAATCAAAATAAATCTTTATAAATGTCTATTTGACTATGTAAGATAAAATCATGATTTAAAATCATAAAAATGACACAGTACAATTTGTTTTCTTTTATATTATCTAACCTAATCATGTTTCAAATATATAAATTGACATAACCATTTTTATCGTCGAACATTTACGATTAATATTGAATCTATGATATTATTATTTTCTTGTTCTTTTAGTGTCTTTTTTTCCTCTATTCACATTTAAAATGAATAAAACACGAATATCTTTTAATCTACACATGTTAAAATCAACATATCGTTTAGACAATATTCATAGGGAAGGAAACGGTGAGGGTAAGGAACCTCTTGTTCAAGTAGTCGAATTTAATGAGTAAGTAGCAAGTAAGTGAGAAGTGACCTTTATAATAAAACATCATCATGTAACGAGTATAAATCCAATCACAGTGAAACGAAAACTGATGACGTTTATTGATTCTTTTTCAAACACGAAAAAAGATAATACAACCATACATGCATAACGAAATTGTAGAAAATGTGCTTTTGACTAAAAACAGATACATCGATTGAGATGTGTCCGTTTGTAGACTACTACTCTATTTAATTATCATATAATTAAAATTGCCTAGGTATATACTCTCTTAGCCAAATACATCCTGGTTCCATTGCAAATTTTGCTTCTTTTCCTTGCAAAAGCCAAGCACAAATAGATGAGCTTTTGAACACAATTTTACCAAAATTGGCTCTGACTCCTCCTTTGTGGTATACATAAACACCACGCACACTACCTGGTCCAAACATCCCATACAAATAGCTAGTACAAAAAAAAAGTATATTAGTGAAAATTAATAAAGAAATACGATGTATACGACGATTCAGAATTTATTTACATGTTCTTATACCGTATGTACCTTTCAAAGAAATCAAATATATCTTTCTTAGAGATGGGATGAGCAGTCAATGTCATGAACACAGAGCGATGCGCCGCATGAGCTCTTATGGTTGGATGCCATTCTTTAGCCAAAGGGTTTAGTTTAGAATCCAATGGTGTATTCATTTTCACATAAGAATCATTAAAATTATCACAACAAATCATATCATAGATCAATGAAACTTGATTGTTCACTTTCTCTTTTTCCAAAAGAATTTCATTAAGAGAAGAGTTCAAACATTGAGAAGTGAGTGGACAATCATCTTGAAAAGTTGATGATGAGTTTGATTCAAAAAATGTTAAAATGCTCTTAGCTTCAACATAGAGATCTTTAAAAACCATTTCATCACAAGTAGCAATTTTTTCATAAAAATTGTTAAGTTTGTAGGTTTCCAAAAACATCCAAACAGACATCACTTTTCTGGATAAATCAATTTCAAAATTCATAGACATCATTTTGTTGAAGATGTCTTTTTCAGTGTTGTTGACATGTAAGAAAATCATAATGTTAAATTAAGTTTAAAAAACAAAAAGGTTTAAGAATAATGCACCTCTACTACACTATATATAGAGAAAAATAAATGTACACTGCTAGTTTTTTGTGTTTTTTTTCGAGTAGTTAAAATTAAAATTTAATAATTCAATAAAATTGTCAACTCTTGTAATTTTTATTGAGTAAATTTCATTCATAGTCATTCATTTTTGTGTTTATGATACATAAGTCGCTTTTCTATTTATTTAATTGTCACGTGAACATCACTTTACTCCAGAGATTATTAAAAAAAATTAAAATTTTTTTTATATCACATAAAATTCATCTATCTTTAACATTATCACATAATTTATTTACTTTTTTTATATATAAAAAGAAAATTGTCATAAAATCATTTTAAGTTTGTTATTTTTTCTAGAAGTGTATTTTTTAATTAATTTAATCAAATGTGTTGCCTAATGAGGATTGCACTTGACATTCAATTTTTAAATCACAATTCTTTTTTTTTTTTTTAAATAATTGTTTAGCTAATTTTTGTTTCTTTGGTTGAAAAAATGAACAAAAGTATAACTACAAGTTGCCTCTTAATTTTACAGATAAAGTGAACTGCAATTCACTTAATGACCTATATCAACTTTCATACTACTAATTAAGAATTATTGACCTATTTTATTGGAAGAGCAAAAAAGTCATTGAGTCTTTACACATGAATTTATATAATTTATCTATAAACTAATAGTTTAAATTCACTTTTGAAATTGAGAGGACTGTTCTTTGAAAACTTTGTAATTATGAGATTGTGAGAAATAGTTAATATTTTTATTTATTGATTTAGCGTTTTAGTTTGATCTTTTTTATTTTATATCTTTGTCATACGTTAGATCTTTTTTAATCATACACAAATATTATACAAATATTATACTACGTTTTATTTATTTGTTTATATTTTAACATTTTTATTTATTTTATATATAATCACGCGAAATGCGACTTTGTTAATCAGTGAATACATAAATATTATGTAGGGATTTGTACCTAAGAAAATGCTATATATGAATTATTTTTTTTAGAAAATCATTTATATTAAATTTAATTAGTTCATACATGTCTAATCTACTCTATGTTGATTCCACGTCTATCACACAATAGGTTTTCACATTATTTAGTATGAATATTATTTATTTAAAACGTACAAAACATATAATTTTATGCAATAATTTTTGTTATGATGAATAAATCATAAACGTTAATCAAACATTGCATTCTTGTATATTGGGGATAATTCTTTCTAATATTATCAATATAAAATTCTTGCATGAGATCTATCGAGGTTTGGTAGAGGGATTAACAAATAGTCTAAAATAATATTTATTTAAAATATAAAGTTATTTTATGCAAATAGAATGAAAAACAAGTAATTCCTATGTAACAATCTCTTTATTTGAATCATCGTTTGGGGTGTGTAAAAATCTAATAAAAAAAATGTTATTGAGTTATTGGGTTATTAGGTTTTTAATAGGTTTATAAAAAAAATATTATTGGGTTATTAGTTCGGTATGGATTTTCACTATTGGTTTATTGGGTAAACCGATAACCCAATAAGATGGTAATAATTTATTATTTATTCTTCCTAATTATTAAATATTAATAATTTAACATATAATTAGACACTATAACTTTATAAATTATTAGTACTCTACCAATTTCACACTAGACCGCTTTACCAATTTTTACTGTTTACTCAAAACCTAAAGTTTAAAGTAAGTGGTTCACAATTATAACTATTTGATTATAGTTTTAGTTTTAGTCTTGTTGGACTATTTTATTTTTGTTTTAGTTTGTAATTGTAGGTTATAGCATTTGCAAGTTTGTAATTTGTAAAGGTCCGTAATTTGATTAACACAAAAAAATTCATAATATAGTTTGGTGGTAACATGTAATGATAATCTTCGTACTATATTTTCTTTTATTAATGCAGTTTCTCATTATCTTTCTTGATTCATTATATCAAAACATTTAGAGCAATGAGAAGGCATACAATATTTTACGCACATTTTTTATTGGATAAATTGAATACCGAATCTATAATAATAAAAAATTGATAAATTAAAAATCGATAAAGAATATTAATTTGTTATTGGGTTAACATATTTAAAAACAGAAAACTAATAAACCAAAATGATAATATATAAAACCAAATCGAAACGACTAATGCACACCTCTAACCAACGCATAACTAACTATATATTACTTGATTGCGGCAATAGCAATTTCTTTATTTTTAATCATCGCATAAAATTATCCTTGAAATTGAAAATACATATTTTTTTTCAGATTATTATCACTATCAAAGAATATCATATTTTTTATTTTAATTATTTTATTTTATTAAAATTTTAATATAAATATCAAACGATTGACTGAATTAAAAAGAATTAAAGGGTAATACTTGTAAGCTGATTACGTGACCCCATTGCATTGGGAATCCATTCCTCATTTTGCAAAACTTGTCTTGACAAGCAGTTTTCTTTATGTCAGAGAGGTGGACACTCAAGCAACTCCCCATTCTCTCTCTCTCTAGAAATTCTTTGTCAAGGTACTTTTTTTTTATAGCTTCTTTACTTTAATTTTGGGTTTCTTGATGCTTTTTTGTCATGATCTGTGCTATTGGAGGATGTAAAGTTTCAATCTTTAATCTTTTTCTTGATATATGAGTGTGGTTTCTTGATTTTTTGATGGAGGAGAACTTGAATTCGTGTTTGAGTTTGATGCTGTTGTTGTTTGTTTTGAACTGGGGTTTGCTTGTTTTAGTGTAATTTCTTGTTTTTGCCTCTTTTTTTCACTTATTCAACTGCAAAGTTTCTTGTTTTCTTTATTACTTGGTGTGTTTTTCCTGGTCTGAAGGTTGATCAGGTTGCTACAATCTCCCATGTAGGTATTGGGTAATCGGTGGCGGAGTCAGTATTTTACCAAGGGTGTCATTATATGAAAAAGTAGACATACTAGAAGAATAAGGGGAGTAACATATTAGTATTTAATATGTATGAAATTTTAACCTAGTTAAACAGCGTAGTTTTTCGACGAAGGGTGTGGATTACACCCCTTAGCATAAGGTGGCTCTGCTGCTGCGGGTAACTCTGTCCACCATGTCACCTAGTGTACTGTCTCTGCCCTCATGGTTTTTCTCTTTTCATGTTGTCTCTAGGGAAATAAAGAAAAAATGAAGCTTAATGATTTTATTTGTCATTTACTATGTAATATGCTCAAGTAATGCAGTTGGATTAGTACTGTCTATAACTGAATAATATAAAGATTCCCTTCGGGTTACAAATGTTGCTAGAGCTTTAACTTAACTAACTTGACGGGCTGATAATCAGGATGATCGTAGAATATTTCTCCTGCAGTCCTGCTGCTTAAGGATTGAAAAATGGATGTAGGTTCAAGTCCAAGCCAGTGCTGGACTGTGTGCATTTTCCACCGTCTCGAGGCTGAAATTGATTTGCATGGCTCTCGGCACATGTTTTAATGTCATTATTAATCTCTTATAGGGGCTATAGATACAGTATTGAGTTTTTTCTTTGATTAAATAGTTTCAAGATGATTTTCTTATGATACATCCCAAAAGAAAAAGAGATGATTTGAGTTCAGGTGATTTTAAGTTTGCATTAATTTCTTTGCCTATTTACTTTGTTCTATTTTTTTTGTCAGTGAGTTTTGTTCTGACCTTGTTTTGTCTTGATTGTTGAGGTCTTCATTCAGTTGCACTCTGCTGGTGTCTAATCGACAAGAAAAACTGACCTCGTCTTTGTCTTGTAGGTTGTAGTCTTTTATTCAGTTTTGAAATAAGAATTGATTCTCGAAATACAGCTACGAGCTTCATGTGTTTATATTTCTGTGCTGAAGATAAATATAAATAAAGAGGTCATGATTCTATAATGTTAAAAGTTTTCAAATATCTTCGGAAAGGAGCTCTAAACCATTAAGAAAGGTTCTGTAACTAGAAGCTCAGTCACCTTAGGCCTACATACTTGATGAAAATTCTCTCAGACTAGGCCTTCTGGGTCTATAGCTCCCTCCTCTGTATCTGTCTAGTGTCTACATATATATATATATATCGATATAATGTCGTAAGCTTATCCATGAAAGTAAATTTACTCTTTTTGTAGCTGTTGTGGTTAAAATCTAAAAATCCTTGCTAGTTCTTTGCTTTCATTTTCAGTAATATATATCAGCAGGAGATAAAGTTTCTCCATTTATACTCTTACTTGGTGCAATTAGTATTTCTCCACGAAACTGTACTTATAATCAGTTCTCATAAATTGCCTCTTTACTATACATGTTCCATGTAAAACTTCCCAATCTTCTTGTTTTGGTATGTAACTTACTAAATGCTGTCTCAATTTATTTGTTCCGTGTCTGAAGCAGACATCAAGTTGAGCCATTATGTTTGGACGGGCTCCAAGGAGGAGTGACAACTCCAAGTACTATGAGGTTCTTGGTGTCTCAAAAAGTGCCAGTCAGGATGAACTTAAAAAGGCATATAGGAAAGCTGCTATAAGAAATCACCCTGACAAAGGTGGTGACCCCGAGAAAGTAAGCTGCATATCCTACTTGCAAGTAGAATCCTCTGCATATTGCTGATCCAGATATGTCATGCCACCAATGGAACCTTTTGAGTCCGATGCTCTGCATGTTTCTTCTTTTTTGAATAATAGTGGTGCCCGGGCCAGCTTGCACGCTGCATGCTTTTTAAGGCAGTTTCCCCTCAAGTCGCTAATAAAATCGAGCTTATGCGTGAACAACTGAACATGGCAGTTCATTGATACATTGGTCTTCTTTACTTTACGCCCTTTTAATTATGATGCAGCATGCACGTTATATGTGCCAATAATTGATCGAAGAAAGCAAGGTGGAAGGGGGGAGTTCTAGGCATTTGCTTCTTGTCTTTTACTTATCTTTGTTTCCTCTCTTCTTAGTTCAAGGAGTTGGGTCAGGCATATGAAGTTCTAAGTGATCCCGAGAAGAGAGATATTTATGATCAGTACGGTGAAGATGCACTGAAAGAAGGAATGGGGAGTGGCAGTGGTGGTGGCGGTGTTCACAATCACTTTGACATATTTGAATCATTCTTTGGTGGGTCTTTTGGTGGTAAGAAATTTGCTCTCTCTCAGATGGTAGACAGAAATAGCCCACTGGAGGGTGGTTGACTCCATTTTATGGATTTAATTCTGTTGGACGGCATATTTATTTGGCCTTGGTTGTTTCAGGTGGAGGCAGCCGCTTCAGAGCTAGCAGACAGAAGAGAGGTGAAGATGTAGTGCATACGCTTAGGGTTTCTCTTGAAGATTTGTATAATGGCACCACAAAGAAGCTCTCTCTTTCCCGGAGTATATTGTGTCCCAAGTGTAAAGGGTATTTTCTCTCTCTGGTTATCTCGACTTATCTTTTCCCGATGTTCATTATTGCTTACATGACCTAGGATTCAAAGTTGTATTGAGTTGAATGATGAAATTTGTCTTTTGAGTTTGAATTGTTCTCGTTAAGGCTGAACATCGATACTGAATTTCTTGCACTTGGCCTATGTGTGAATATTTGAAGGAACTGGGGTACCAAGATTCCAGAAAGTGTGTGCATATAGTTATGTAGAAATTTGTATAACCAAATCGATATTAAAAATGTCGAAGTAGTCTACAATAATTACTTTATATGATTGAAACTTTGATGTGACATCTTTATGTCCATTTAGATCTTCCAATCATTATGGGACAGATCTAGGAACACAAAGTTAGTTTTTTGTTTAGCACCTTGAATTAATTTGGATGCTTTTGTAATCTTCAATTGGTCAAATAGCTTAAGTTTGACACATAATTGTGTGATCTAGTGGTTAATGATGTTGGAAAGGCCTGGGAAACTAAAGTTAAAATCTTAATAGAGACGAAAAGTACTAGGTCATTTCTTCGCCTATACCTAAGCCATGATGGATAAATTTGTCTTCGACCTGTAGTCTGTACTGGTGGGAGGTGGCAGGTGTAGATACCCTTACAAAACCGTGCACTTCAACTTAAACCGGTTTTGAGAAGGGGTGCAACAACAGGTATCTTGTGGATTAGTCCAGGTGCATGCAATTTTATTTGGTCATTACTTTTATCCTGAAAAATTAAAAATTGAATCTATTCTTTGTAAGGTTGACACTTGTGAAAGAAAAGTTGTGTGTCTCCATGCTGCTAGTGTCAATAGGTGCTCCTTTATTTGCTTTTATTTTTTAATTTTTATGTGATTCATATGGCCTCTATATCAGTTCCAATATTTGTTGTATACCTATCATCTATTAGGATGCTCTTATGATACATCTTTCTAATTTAATGTAGTGCTCCTCATTTCTTAGGCTGTGTGGGCAGGTAGCGATGTGGGTGTGCATTTTTCTCGATTAACAGAAAAATGTAACATAACCCTTTCAAAATAGAAAAAAATGTGTTTCACTATCGACATATTGTAAAAATAACAAAATCTTTGTTAGTATTGGAACAATTAAACAGGCATAAGAAAATTGTTGGAAATGAATTAAATGCATTTAGTCGTTCTCTAAAAAATCTGTGTAAGCTGAACTGAGGAACCAGAGAGTATTTATTGGAGCTCATCTTAAGGTACTAATTGTTGGATTTATGTGCACTTTGACTTAATTTTTTCGATACATTTGTGATCTGGTCCACTGGTTATCAGGAAAGGTTCAAAGAGTGGAGCATCTGGTGCATGCTATGGATGTCAAGGCACTGGAATGCGTGTTACAAGAAGACAGATCGCTCCAGGAATGATCCAACAGATGCAACATGTTTGTCCTGAATGCCGAGGCTCAGGTAGTTAATGAAAATATTCTGTGTCCTGTGACCAATGCAAGCATGAGAAAAGTTAGTGATGTCCCTTCTTTCCCGATCCACAGAGAAAGGGAAAAAATGTAAAACGAGGAGTTGGTAAATCCTTGGAATTTACTGTTTTGATGCAGGAGAGGTTATCGGTGACAGAGACAGGTGCCCACAGTGCAAAGGAAACAAAGTTACACAAGAAAAGAAGGTGCTGGAAGTGAATGTTGAGAAAGGAATGGAACATAACCAGAAGATAACTTTCGAAGGGGAAGCAGATCAAGCTGTAAGTGTAGTTGGTTGGTTTTCTCTTGCAATTACTTTTACATATTAAATACATGTTATATGTGCCTTAACACATATCAGTCTTGAACCCTAGAATTAGTACAGTATTTGAATTTACTATAGACCACCTCCTAAAATAATATATCGAGCAATTTGCTTCCCCATTCCATTCTATGCATTGCCCCTTTCACTTTGGCTGATGACTTGTCTGTTCACACTTCAATCGTACTGTTGTTCTGCAGCCCGATACCATCACTGGAGACATTGTTTTTGTTCTACAACAAAAAGAGCATCCAAAGTTCAAGCGGAAATTTGATGATCTTTATATTGAACACACACTTACTTTGACTGAAGCTCTTTGTGGCTTTCAGTTTGTCCTAACTCATCTTGATGGGAGGCAGCTTTTAATCAAATCGAACCCTGGAGAAGTTATAAAGCCTGGTAAGCACGTTCTTCCTTTGTGTGCCATCTTGTCTGTGAGAAGAGACGGGTTTCAAAGCCTTAATCCAAGCTTGAAATATCGTCGAGAAGTAGGTCAATGTAAGTGGTGACGAGCCATATTGGTCTAAGTAAGTGGTGACGAAGAAAAGGTTTTTAAGCCCGAGGGTAGTGTGCGAGGATGTATGGTTTTGCCACACGTACATATGCTTATTCGATTGTCTTTTGCAGATCATTACAAGGCAATAAATGATGAAGGCATGCCCAATTTTGGCAAGCCTTTCATTAAGGGACAGCTTTATATCCATTTTGATGTGGTATTTCCAGAATCAGGGGTTCTTTCCCCCGACACATGCCGTAGCATAGAGACTATTCTGTCATCAAGACCAGGGAAGAGCTCATCAGAAATGAAGTTAGATGAGTGCGAGGAAACTATTATGCACGACGTCAACATCGAGGAAGAAATGAGGCGCAAGGAGCCGCGACAACATCAAGAGGCTTATGACTCGGACGATGACGACCCAAACGTGCATCGTGTGGCCTGTAACCAACAGTAAGTCTGTAAAATGCTTGTATGTTTGGTCATATCCCAGTAATTTTTTGCAGTAAAGACCACTGGTCTTTTTTGCTTTAGAAGTGATTATTATATAAAAGGAGTTAGGCTTCCTTTAGTTCTGTTTTATTGTATGTTAAATGTATTTCAATAATCATACATATTATTGTTCAGTTGGAATTCTGATCTTATGAGATATTGAAGCAATACTTTCTTCAATTGGTTTGTCAAATCTACTTTAAATTATTTTTTTCACAATTATTAATATCATACTATAAATTATCTTAGGTACTTTTAGCTTCTTGTTCAGTGAAGTACTACCAGTTAAATTGGAACTGAGAAAGCATTAAATTGCACAAAGCCCTACTTTAGGTCTTAAAATATGTAAAAGAAAAAAAAAATGATGCTAATAAAAACCAACGAAAAAAAGAGAGGGTTTAGTCGCGGGGCTAAAGACGAAATTCAATATTTTAACTATGATCTTAAGTTTGATATAAAAATTGCAATAATTATCGGGTTTACAAGTAAATATTTTTTATGACGATCTCAAGTTACTATTAGGTTTACCGGTTAGGGCGAACTCAAGTTACAATTTGCAACAATGATTGTATTTTCAAGTATATACTTATATAGTCAAAAATATTTATAAGAATGTTCATCCTTCGAATATACTTGAATTAAATATTGTTATAGAAAACTTATAATGTCTTTTATAAACAACTATTCTTTATAGTGAATAACAATATATATTACTATAACAATAAAAAAAGAATCATGTTATGTCATATAATCAATCAAAATAAATCCTATTAAGCGATACCATTATAAAGGGGTTTGATTATATAACATTACATTAAAAATCTATTCCAAAGATCACTAACAATAGTTATCCATTATACTATGTTAAAATTTCTAACAATACTTGTCTACTTTATAAAATTAATGGATAATTTTATACTTACTTCCTAATTTATTCTTATCATTAGTTATAGTCATTATCTATTACATCTTTCAAGATATTGTATCTATTATATTCAAAAGGTAGTATAGTAAAGGAAAAATTCTTTAGGCCAGAAAATATGGCCTTGAATAACATTTCACTTATATTATTTTGTCTTTTTTGAATATTTTTATCATTTTAACTTTAATATCTTTTAACTAAAAAATGGAAAAAAGATTAGTTTATTCTAAAATTGAAAAAATATTATAAATTTTTTAATTTTCTGACCATTTAGCATTACCTATAGTAAAATCACTCATTTGTTTATAATTTCTTAAGGTGTAAAGTCAATAATTAATAAATTTTATTGGACAAAATGAATATAATACAAGTAAAACAAAATTTATTAGTGTAAAGTCAATAATTAATAAATTTTATTGGACAAAATGAATATAATACAAGTAAAACAAAATTTATTAAATTCACGTAAAATCATAACTAATAATGAGGACCCTCCAACAAGTTGGGGAGGGCATGCCAGCTACAGCATACAGATAATTAATAAGCAAAGGGTCCTAAGGCAAGGCCTTTGTTCCTACACATCGTACACCAAATTCAATTAAATAAATGATCTATATTCATCTAAATGTCAATTTCAATGTTGAAGTATGTAACACCAATTATTGGCTCATTTAACACATTTGCTATAATCAAATTTATGACAAAAAAAATGGACCTTTTTGTTGCTACTATTTAGAAGGGCATAATGGACCACTTAAAATTAATACTAGTGAACATCTATAATTACATCTTATTAAATTTTCTGAAAATAATTGATCTACTCTTTTTCGAAAAATTGAAAGGTCTGAGTTGTTTTTGATAATTATATATACGTACTTCAATCAATTGAGTTTCAGCTTCTTTAAGGAGACGATACTGTTGGTCAATCTAATCATCCAGTGAGATGCACATAAATTGAATGAATTAAAAGTTGAATTTTTCGAAAATAAAAAAAATCATATTTACCTCTTTATTATTGAAAATACATTATATTAATTTTCCATCTATTATACTTTTTCAAAAATATACCCTTAATAATTATTCTAAAACTATATTTACCTCTCACTCATTAAAACTCCATTTTCAACTTTAAAAAGCCATATAGCATGTTCTTTTTTCAAACGAATGAGCTAATTACATCTACTAGCTAGATCATATTAATTAACAAAATTAAGTGCAACTCAAATACATGAAATTTCAAAATGTGCTATGAGGTTTTACACTTGTTAATCTAAGATTGCGGATTTAAATAAAAAATTATTGGTTATTTCATGATTTCAATGTTTTAAAGTAATGTTATATCATATCTTTTAGTTAATCAAATAATATCATCCACTATTATACATAGTTTTTTTTTTTTTTTGAAATTTTTTTATTAATAACTTGTTGATTTTATACTTTAGGATAATCCGATATCTTTTTTTTTAACACATAAAACACCTCTCACCAAAATTTGGTCCTAGAGGTTATAATAGACACCGATAAAAGAATTTAACAAGGTAATATTAGCACAACATAATTTAGAAGTGGATTGACCATAAAAAGGAAAAAATTAAAAAAGTATAATTGCACTTTAAAAGTTCTTTTTTTAAAAAAAAAATAAAATATTTTTCTTCCCTTTTCTTTTTCAAATTCAAATAGTTTTTGACATTTGTTCCAATCATCCACTAACTTAGTGGGCAATTTTTTTAAGTCGTATATATATATATATTTATATATGATAAGGTGTACCATCATTTTCAGAATGAAATGATATGTCTGGTCGAATCACCATTTTCTCCGTTTTATATTAGTTAATCATATTATAAAAACAGTTATTTCATATATTTTTTAAAATTTTTTCATATATGTTTGTAAAATTCCCATGATATTTTTAAACGATTGAGTTAGTTAAATAATCTTCTTATTAATAATTTCTTAATTTACGTATAAAAATAAAAATAATCGGCTAATATGAGACGGAGAAAGTAATAAATTGTCGAAAAAGACATTTACATATTATTTTCCCAAACATGTTGATAGTGTGTGTAAGAGTTTGGAAATTATTGGTTGAGAAGGTGGATGGAAATGTCTTTTAGAAAGTGCATTTCCGAAGTGCCAAACAGCACCTTAACACTACACAAAAAAGCAAATCTTTTTTGGAAATATGTATATAAGTAGGGTTTTGAAAGTTTACAAAATCTAGAGAACCATCATGAGTATATAGAAATTCTATTATTGAAGAAGTATCCAAATTGAATTATTAAAAGTTGGTTGTTGAATTCTCTTGAAATGTGCTTATCTTGCTTTAGATATTGTTGGATTTAAGTTAGGATGGCCCCGACAACAATTTTTATACTATCAGTATAATTTAACTTACAAATTATATATTATATTATTAATAATCAGTGGTGTATTCAGGATTCGAAAGTGATGAGTTTTCACTTCCTTTAACGTAAAGTTACTTGCCAAGAAGGAAAAAAACACCAAGCAAATTTAATAACAATGAGTAGGTATAAAAAAGAAAGGATAAATATGAAAAAAGAAATTCAATTCGCCCAGATTTGAACCCTCAAGGTTGAGGGTATCAACATAAGCTTTAACTTTGCTCTATGCTTTTTGTTTAGTGAGTGCTCACGAATTGATTATATCAATTTTTTATAGCTTTTATAAGCATATATAAAATTTTCGTCGAACTTAATGGGTGCTCGAGCACACAATATTTCTTATACAGGTCCGCTCCTGTTATTAATTCGTCATATTGTCAAGTCATACTTTCTATAAAAGGTTAAATGTTATTTTTTTAATATATATACTAGATCGATTTGATCTAGTGAGACATATTAATTATGTCAGTATATAAAACTTAAACGTGAAAAAAATTGTGATGGTCATGAGATAGGTCAAAGTGTGTGTATCAAACATAATGCATTTTTTCAAAGCAATGTCCCTACTTACCAGTATTATAATCTCTCGATGGAAAATGAAACTTAGATCACGATGATGTCGTATGAAATGGTAACAAATATTTATGGCATTCTACTTTTTACGATGAGAAGATCTAGCTATGAAATTTCCTTTCTGACAGATTTATACAAGGAAAAGAAAAGGACTTCTCTTAATTTAAAAAGGAAATTAAAGTAGATTTTTTTAACCATATTGTAGATAAAATACAACTGATATCTGATATAAGTTAGCTTAAAAATAATTAACTCGTGACAGAAAAAAAAAAAAAGAACGATAAACAATTGAAGTGATCCTGCATGCATTTTATTTTAAAATTATTATATTTTGATATTTCACATGAAATATTTTTATTTTTATTTTTACAATACGCGATTGAGATAAAGTTATTTTACCTCAGCTTCTATATGAGATGGTAATTAATCCCATCATATTATAGTGAGATGAAATAATCTCGAGAATAGTTGATACTTCAGACTGAATATGGAATAAAGTTAATTTCAACAGTAATCTCGAAATTATTATCCTTATCCCATCATATTATGACAATAGATTTTTATTGCTGCAAAAATATTTAGCGACAACTATATTAATGTTTCAGGTAATGTAATTGCATGATATTTATATAGAATGTTACATCATCCATGTTCAGTGGCGTTGAAATTCGATATTTACAATATACAATAAAAAATAATATTAATTATATATAAGTAGTAATATTTTCCATCGATTTGGAAAAATATTATGTATAGGTAGATCTGCTTAGATGAAATGGACACATCATGTTGTTGCAGTGAGTACAATCAAATTTACAACACTTTTTTCGTGTTACCAGTTTTATTTATTAGAGTACGTACGTCAGTTCATTATACTCGTCCTCGATTCAATTTATTGGAATTTGTATTACGTAAGATAAATTTTGATTCATGTACAAATTAATTTAGCATGAATTGGCAGGCATCATGTCACCAAAATAAAATGTTTTATTAATGTGTTGTGTGATCATTTATTATTTAGAACATGATAATTTAATTTATTGAAATTTATATTGCGTAAGATGAATATAACGTATTTATCATTTTTTATAATTTCTTCATTTTGATGTGACTGATTAAGAATAAGAGAATCTCATTCGTCCTCCCATCACATTTCTTCGACGTGATGGTACACTTGTGTAGTCGTACTCAATCTATTAAAACTTTCTGCTTAAATTAGGATTATGGCTACCATAGATATTAATTAGGTAAAAGAATCTTTTTATCAATCTAAAAGAGAATTAGACGTATTTTTCTAGGCAAAGATAAATACAATTTTCCATAATCAACAAAAATGAAGAGGTTCTCTATTAATTAATCTACATAACATGTTTCATGTGTTGTATTTACTCGTGTCATTTTCACTAGTTTAATTTTAAATTTAAAAAAATTATCATTTAGGGTATATTTGATGGGGGAACAAGTTATTATTGATATTCAAAATGTGATTTGGTAAAATAGTTATTCTATTTTTTGTTTTCTAAGAGACGTCATCACATCAATAATGCTAAACAAATAAAATAACAGGAAGTACACCTTATTTTTTATTTGTCCGCTGTACTAATGATATATTTCTATTTTTATTTAATATTTTTAGCACATTAAAAGAAACACTTTTTTTTTCATTATAAACTCAAAACATTCTTGATTATTTATTTTCCAAATTATTTCTTAATGATAAAATATTCACATTTTTTATTATTTCCTAAAGACATGCTAAATTCAAAATGGAGATATGAGGAATGTAATTAATTGACCATAATTTAATCAAAGTATACTTTTGTAATTTCATTTCCTGATTTTGACGCATGTTTTAACTTTCGTGACTCCACAATTATTTAAGGTAAGTACTGTTTTAATTAACTGGACCCATCACTCTTGAGTGGAAGGTACTGATTATATTAATTTATTAATTATCAACGCGTGTATTTTTTTTATTTTATTTTATTGGTAACTTATAGAAATTTCACTAGCTCAAAAATTAATTATTTGAATTCATGTTAATTTGTGTTAATCTGAATTTTATCTGATTTTGCATTTATGCATATCTATCTGATCTCGCTCATCACTCTATTCTTTCTATATATTTGGTATTCCAGATAGGCAAATACATGTATTTATTTATGTGATTATGAAAATCTCGCTCGTCGTCTTCTTATCTTGCTCGATCATCTCAATATTTTAGTGTATTTGATAGCAAATATAATGTAGCTAGATATACCTGACTTGATTTTGATGTGAAATTACTAACTAGTAATGCAATGTGTATTTTTTTTCAAATCATTGAGAGAATTAGTGAACATGATAGAAGTATTTATCTAATTAGATAGTTTTTTCTAATTTTAATCGACTCTTGTATCAAGAAAAAAACTTTTTATTTGTTTATTTAGTAAATTAAGATAATTTCCCCTGATATTACCTTAATTATTAAATAACTAGTAAATAAAGTATTATTTCCTTCTCCACTTTTACTTACTGTGTTTCAATTTATGTGACAGAATAAAAATATAGACAAAATATGACTAAGTAAAATCGTGTTTTAATTTTCAAAGCATAATTACTTAAGATAATCTATTAAAATCAACTGTTAGATAAATATTTCATAAATTTCAAAATAAATATTGCTTTAGGAAAAAAAAATCTGAAATATATCTGAATACTTATTTTATTTCTCAACGCTTATTTTATTTGGACAATCAGAGTGACTTGTACCTATAAATTAAACGAGTATAATTAGCGTAAGCTTGGTTTAATTTGGTTTACACGAATAGCAGTACGAATTAATTTAATAATGACAATTATTGAGCTAACGTAATATCAATACAAAAGGAATTTAGGTAAGCATATGTCTGTTAAGAACCAATATCTAGAAGAAATTAAAAAAAAAATAATTTGTATTTATGTAGCATGCAGAATATAATGATGTGTCAAAAGAAAAATTAATTACGTATATAGGTATATACCTAATTAGGATTAGTAGGTCAACTACTCCACATTCTTGTAATACTAGTAATTAAGACACCTGTTAATTAATTAGATTAAATTAAATATAGGGCTCATGATGAGTACTACTAGAAAATTCACCAAATTATGATGAAACTTTTAGAAAAATAGATTGTGGAGAAGTACACTCTTTTCTATGATAATTGGTGGGTTAAGCTAAACATAATCATTATTTGCCTTAATTGGATAGAAATTGATCTGAAATTCAATTGTTTAACTTGTTAGTACATCTAAAAATGGTTTGTTAATTTGATAGGGTTAATTAAAAATCATTAATCGTCCTTAATGGGATTAGGTAATTATAAGCTGCCGTGGAATACCATTGTTTAATTATTAGTACATAGTACCTCCGTACGTCCATTTTCAATAGTCATGTTGTGCTGTTTAAATTCAATTTGATTAATTTTTAAAATTAAATTAGCTAATATTAATTTGATATTTTAAATAAAAAATTTAGATATTTAAAAACTATATAATGTACTATAAATTGTAATTTTTTATATATTAATATGATGAAAAAATACATTATAAAATGGTAGTTAAAATTTTTTATAATTTTACTCTAAAAATTAAAACTACGACAATTAAAAATAAACCGAGGGAGTAATAATTAACTTGTTTTGAGTACATTCATTAAAGAATTTAGCAATATCTGTTTATAATATTTAGATGATATGAAGCACTATAGTCTATAGGCCATAGACATCTTTGTTTCTAATTAGTATTATGGTTTCATAATTGCATAAAAATGAGTTGAAGAAGTGAGGATTACGCTTTGAGGTACTCTTATAATTTAGAGATAAAAACTACTCCATGTCAAAAAATGAACAAAGAAAAAAATGTTAGTCCTACTTCGCTGGTTTGGTTTTGATTTAACATGAAATTTAAAAAAAAAAAATTTTTTAAAATTTTATAATCTCATTTAATCTTATCGTATTTAGCATGTTAAATAAAAAGTTAAGACGAAAGAGTTATAAAAATGAAAATAAAAATACCTTTTTTTCAAAACAAACTAAAATAAATAAATTAAAAACGCGGATCCAGGTACAGTATGATGATGATTTATTAAGATTTGCACTTAAAATCTATTGATTAAAAATTTGGATGATATTATCGTGACAATAGCAGATGGTTACCTACTAACTACACTGGAAAAAACAACATTACAACAATACTATTAGTAAGGATTCAATATTCTCCCCCTCCATACCCTAAACTAGACATACAAAATGCGGATAATATCATATTATATCATACAAACTAGTTAATAATATCACATAAATTAAGAATCGAGAAGAACGCGATTCTTTAAACGTGTTATTATACGAATAGGACGTCAGTAATAACATTTGTGACAATAATTAGATTTAATGGGCACACAGATTTAATTGATAATGACTTATCGTTCAAAGAAAACAAACAACAGTACAACTGACTTACTGCACACTTTTGAAGGATCCTCTTTCACTATACTCAAATCATATTGTCCTCTTATGCTATTCAAATACTGTTTTAAGGGCCCTTTCGATATGATAGCGTTTGAAAATAGATTCACAAATCACAAATTATTTTTGACGATGAAATTTTATATTGACTTTAAAAAAGTTTTATTTTGATATACGAAAATTAGCAAAGCACAATTTATTCACAAGATAATTAATTCAGTATAAATCAATAGACGAAGGGAGCTGGAGTCAGCCGAATCATTTAATTGAGGTCATGAGGTGGCTCCATTGGTTGCAAAATGGAGTGTCCAAGCGGATTATGATGATATTAAATAAGTTAAAATAAACCGAGTTAATAACTAGGTTGGACTAAAATCAGCCAAACAATTATGGGCTTAAAAAGGAGTTGAGTCATACCCACCAATTTGACCTTCAAATGATCCACATATATTCCCCTACCCTACTCCTCCCCCTACCATTTATTGAAACTTGAACCGACTTGAAATTGAGACTTGATAATTGACTCAAAACTCGACTTTGACATGAAACCTCAAGACCTAACCCTGACTCAAAACTCGAAACTTGACCTCAATCTCGACTTAACTTTAACCCGAAACTTGAGATATGACCTTAATCGAGACTCAAGATTTGAGATTTGACCCCAACTAGGGACTCGAGAGATGATGTGCATTGACCTGAAATTCGAGACTTGGCCCCCAAATCAAGACCCAAAACTTTAGATTCGACTGTGATTTGAGACTTGAATTTGACCTTGAATCCAAGACTCAACCTTTACTCGAGACTTGAGATCTGACCTCGATTCTAATTCGAGACCCGAGATATGAGACTCGAATTTAACCTTGAATTCAAGATTCAACCTTGATTTGAGATCTGATCTCGATTCTAATTTAAGACCCGAGATTCAACCCGTACTTGAAACTTGATCGGACCTAATTTGACCTAAAACTTGGAATCCTGTCTCGGGACTCGAAATTCGACCTGACATTAATCCTAAACTCAAGATTTGACCCCAAACTCAACTTTGACCTTAGAACCCGAGACTTGACATTGATTTGAGTCAAGGAGATCCGACCTCGACCCTGACTCGGGACTTAAGACTTGAGAACCAATCACAACCCCAGACCAAGCTCTATTTTGACCTAGAATCGGAGATCTAATACATAATAGGGAAGAAACGATAAAGATGATTTTATTAACACACACAGATAGTGCAAATTGCTTCTTAAGCTACTTTTATGGAATTCAATATTTATAGAAACTTTAATTTAGAAATGATCTTCGTGAAAAATCATCCTCTTTTATAAACAAATATATCCGTTCAACTAATTAACACTTCCAAACATTACAAAGAAATACATACATTAGTTTATATAGCATCACCAATTAAGCAATGTAAGTTCAAGTTAATCAGTTAATTAATAGAAATATTGTTTACTAGGTGTATATATATGTTAATCATAACAAGTGTTCTCATCAAACAAATATGTTTCTATCGAACATTATACTACTTGTCCTAATGTACAATACAATGCATGTTAGTTGTCTAATATCTTGGAGAACAAATATATAAATAGCTTTATCAATTCATATCATAAATTTAATGCGTTTATACATGTATTCCTGCCGTTCATCTGTTTGTTTTGGTACACCCTTTAAAAATCAATAAATAAAGCAATAAGTTAAAAAAAAAAACATCTTTGATTATTATAAGTCATCTGAATGTTGAGAAACAAATACATCTTGATAGTAACGGTAAAACGGGTATATAATGATATATCATATGCTAATTTTTCAAACTGAACAAGTAAAAGTGAATGGAATAGACCAGGTTTTGGTATATATATATAGGAGTCCGGAGTCTAAAGGGTGAAAAATATTGAAAAAAATTTCAAAACGGTATATGAATTTTTTTTAACCAAAACGACAAAATCGCTGACGAAGTAGCGAGTTTGTCCGCCGGAAAAAGAAAAATCGCTACATAGCAGCAATTTGTAATTATATTATTTTTTTAAAAGCAAATCGCTACCAAGGCAACGATTTTTTTTAAAAAAATTAAAATAAATTGCTGCGATAGCAGCGATTTAACGTGAAACTTTTTTTTAATTATTTATTTGCTTTTAAAAAAAAATGAAATCGCTGCCAAAGCAGCGATTTTGATACAATTTTTTTTTATTATTTATTATGGTTATGTACGTACACATTAAATTTAAAAATTAAAAAAAAATTGTACCAAAATCGCTGCTTTGACAGTGATTTCATTTTTTTTTAATTATTTATTTATTATGGTTATGTATGTACACATTAAATTTAAAAATTTTAAAAAATAATTAAAAAAAAGTTGTACCAAAATCGCTGCTTTGACAGCGATTTCGTTTTAAATTTTTTTTTTTTTATTATGGTTATGTACGTACACATTAAATTTAAAAATTTAAAAAGTTATGTACGTACACATCAAATTTAAAAATTAAAAAAATAAAAAAAATTAATTTTTGTACCAAAATCGCTGCTTCGGCAGCGATTTCATTTTAAATTTTTTTTTTTTTTAAAAGTAAATAAATAATAATAATAAATTGTCAACATTTTTCACTTTTTAGGCTCCGAACTCATATATATAGAGTGGCCCATAGTTAGATTATGAATATAAATGAGTATGGTATATACATATATATATATATATGTGTGTGCGCATGTCATGAAACCTTGCTAGAAGATCAATGGATTCATGACGATTGTCTAATTTCACTCTCTTTGTTGGCATTGTTCAAGGGGGAATTCACTATAGTAGGGACATTCTCTTTAGGTGAAAGAGACAAACATGTCATTTCTTCACTTATTATATATCACTTCACTATTCATTTATATAGGGGGTCCATTACACCCATTGCCCAACTAAAACATGTTTATAATTTGCATTTCAATTAGATGGTGGAATCATTTTCCACAATTAATATCTCTCCAACCACCATTCTTCCTATAACTTAATTCATATATTATTTGCGTTATATGTGTTGCTGGTTGAAAATAATATGTATCTTGAAAAACTTGTCGCAATGCGCACTAGTGTTACGTTGACACCACATTTTTTTTAAAAAAAAAATACTTGCACACCAAGATTTTCAAAGTTATTAACAAGCAAGATCGATATGATAGGACTCATTGCAGCAATCCATAGAGTTATTATATTCTTTGTACTTTGATAAATAAATAACTACAGCAAAATTTCATTAAAAGTTCTAGTTCTACTTCAAAAGATATTATATATTAGCATCATTTTACATATATGGATATTTCTAGTGAATCCCCTCTCCTCCGGTGAAGTCAGAAATATTGTTAAGGGTGTCTAAAATTTTATATATGTGATGATTTTTTTACCTATATCTTTTATACTATATATACATATTGTAATTTCTCGACAAAACTATATGCGGCGCCACTGCCTCCTCCCTTGGGCTAGGCATAATACATAAATGTGCCCTTTAACTTGGCCTCATTTCAGATTTGTGCCCTTCAACTTTGGGTATGCATAAAAATTTGTATATACTTGAGCAAGTAGACACATGAATGCTACATGGCACAAAACACATAGGACATTACGTATGGCAAAAATAACATGTAGGATGCCTTGTAGGACATCCTACATGTCACCTTCACTTCTGCAACTTGATTTTGTAACTATATATATATATATATATATATATATATGTATATATATATATATATATATATTTGTATATTTCTTCCTAGTTCAAACATAACTTTTCAATGTAAAGTAATGTGTCAGGAAGATTGAAGTTGAGGGTATAGAAGGACCACTTAGCTTACATATACATCAAATTAAATTAAATTAAATGATTATGGACAAGTGCAATGTGTAAGGGAATTAATTGTTGTACTATATTTTTAGAGGAAGTATGAGAATCACACACTTGGCATACAACATTTTCACCATAATTAAATTTATCGACATTTCCAAAACACTTTTGATTGATAAAAATCAAAACAAAAGAAAAGAATAAAAGTAATGACTACAAATTCTAATACTCCATGGTGTCAAAACATGATGTAAAGTCACTAACACACACAAAGGGGAAAAAAAGGAATTCAGACATAAAATTCGTCGTTAATTTGTTGCTAAGTCATGATTTTTGATAATTCATTGTTGATATATCGATATATAGGATTAGTTATTTAATTTGGTTGTTTAACTACCTCGTTTATTATATTCTTTTTTTTTTTGGTAATTATATGGTGTTGGCTTGAATATTATATATTTTGGCGTAGACAAGATGACCATATATATGTGTATATATATTTGTTTAAAAAAGAAAAAGAAAAAACATTACATATGATGTATATTTAGTATAAGTTCTAAAAATTATATACCAAGAATATTCAATTATATCAATCAAACATATTTTTTATCACTCATTAGTTTTTTAAAAGATAATTTTGGGACTCAATTTAAGGCGTGGACATTGGCAAAATGCCGTGTGAGACTTAGTTATGTGAATTTTACGTCCTATTATAAGCCTTAAACAAGCTAAACGCCTAACGGTCAAAGGTAGCTAGTAGATATTTCATAAAGGCATAATACATATATTGGACCCTAAATTTGGCTTCAAATTTTACTTTGGCCTCCAATTTTCATAATACATAACATGCACTTTAACTATCCAACTTTTAAATAAATAAACACATGAGTCCTATATGGCAAATACACGTAGGACAAAAAATGACATGTAGGATGATATGTAGGACATGTATGTCTATTTTGTTCAACTTTATACAAGTTTAATTGTCTACTTGTGCACACCCAAAGTTGAAGGGCATAAATGTAATTCGAAGTCAAGTTAAAGGGCATATTTATGTATTATGCCTTTCATAAATTATTTGTTCGAATTTTTTTATTTATTAGCACTGTTGATCCTCAAAAAATTTAATAAATGAATGATGCTTAGTAATTTTTTTCATCTAAAGAAATAAAAAATTGAAAATTACTCAAATAACAAGTTGTAGTATATTTAGTATCTAAGAATATTGTGAAGTGAGAATATCACTTGACATTTCCTTTGAAATACATAGCCAAATTTTTCATCTTTATTTGTTGGTAGTCTTCATAGTTTTGTCTTATATTTCAAAATTATCATACTTTATTAATTAATAATTACTTAAAATCAAAGCAATTTTTTATTTATTCACGATTAAGTGATAATACTAACAAATTGTATTGATTATTGAGACAGAGGGAGTAGTTATATATCATGGCACCCATTTAATAGTTGTGAGTATTATTATTTCCTTCCTTACAAAATATTTATGGTATTTTTCATTTACATATTCATTAATAAAATATTAATTAAAAGAGATGTTTGACTATCTTTTTCTTATTTGTTTTTTAAGATATACTCTCTCAGTCTAACAATAGTTGTTCACTATATTATTTTGAGATTCTAGCATTACTTGTCCACTTGATTAATTTAATGGATAATCTTACATTTAGTTTCTAATTTATCTTTAACATTAGTTATATTCATTTTCATGTTACATTTTTCAAAATTGTGCAAAGTTAATAGTGAATAAATACTATTGAATAGAGGAAGGACTAATCTCTCTTTATTAATAAATATTTACTCTATTTATATG
Source organism: Solanum pennellii (assembly GCF_001406875.1). Taxonomy (NCBI): domain Eukaryota; kingdom Viridiplantae; phylum Streptophyta; class Magnoliopsida; order Solanales; family Solanaceae; genus Solanum; species Solanum pennellii. The sequence continues at coordinate 94,440,394 of NC_028637.1, forward strand.
TCATTATTAAGGTGTTACTACTAAGAAAAAAAAAAGTAATTTTGTGAACTAATAAAATGACAAGTACTCCATCCGTCCATTTATTAGAGAATTAATTTGGCACATATCTTTCATTACCAATAAATAGAATGATAATTTCACTTATCAATTTTCAAATATAATTTAATCTAATACTTTGAGAAATGACTACAATTAATAACAAGACTTATTAAGAAATTAAGTCATAAATCATCTTTTGATCACTAATCATCTATTTTTGACATAATTGACAATAAAAATAAACTAAAGAAATATTTTAAGACAGAGTTTTTAGTAAATACAAAAAGTATTTTTTCGAAGAATACTTATGTCTAAAATATGAGCATATAAGTAGGTCGTTTGAAAAGAACTTTTCTTTTTTCATAATTAACAATAAGATAGATTTATAAAAGTGAGAATAATAATTCGAGAGAGTAGAGACTTAGCTCTATAAACTATATATCGAATTTATTTCAAATCTAATGTACTTACAATAGACATTAAAATATAGATCAAGAATATATAATGATATTTTTTTTACCCTTCTCTAGGAGCTCTCACCCCTTTACTGCTATAATTTTAAATTCTATAATAAAATGATAGAACTCCCTTAATATGTTACATCACTTTTTTGTCTTCAATATTCATTACGGTGCTTGAATACTCTCTTAAGATATTTCAGGTGATTAAAACACCCCATGAGGGTATATTCAAATCAAACGCTAAATTTTATATCAATTTTGGTGTCAACACTATTTTAGTGTAAATAAATTCCAATCCATTGCATCAAATTTTACATCAAAAAGGAATATTTCTCTCTTCATTATTGTATTACTATTTCTTATTTCATTTATATTTTCTTATTTCATAAAATAAATTCTTTCTAAAACACTCTCCATATATAATTTATATTATTTTCTTTTATAGTCATTTGATATAAAATTATTTTATATCACAATTTTTTAAATAATGTATAAATTCCTAGAAAATATTATACATTATACATAAAAATGGATAATACAAATAAAAGTAAAATCATTAATGAAATACAATTAAACAAACATTACATAATTGAGAAAATTATTTTAAATTCTACATAAATACTAAACTTTTAAGATCACTACACGGTGCTCTCATAAATATTCTATTATAACATTACGTAGTTCAAAATGAGCTTCTTTTTAGAATTAACATAAATTTAATTTTTTTTTTAAATTATATATAGAAAAATTAATTTATAAAAAAATCTAACTTTTATATCTAAAATTAATATTATCAAAACATTACATTAAAAATAATTAATTATATAAGAGATTTAATTAAAAATACAATTTATATATATAGTGTTTAATTAAAAGTTTTGTATAATGAAATAATATTAAAATATTCAATAAAGTGAATTTGTGTGATGAATAATGTTACACTAAATTTGGTGTTGGATTGGAGCTCCAAAACACCGGATTCTACACCAAATAAGAATTGATGTAAAATTTAATGTTGGGTTCGAGATGATCTAATGGATGACGTGGCAACTGAAAGCTGTGTGAAAAAAGAGAAAAAAAAATAAAATTTTGAAATAGTGAAGAAGAAGAAAAGAAAAGAAAGTATTAAAAGTTGAAAAAATGGTGAACAACAACGAAGAAGAAAGAGAGGATGTGATGCTTATGTGGCTATGATGTGCCACATAAAATTTTTGAAATAGTGAAGAAGAAGAAAAGAAAAGAAAGTATTAAAACCATGCACATGAGTTCACAAGTTATATCTTGTTTAAAAACAAATACGTTTAAAAAAGAAATAAAAATTAATGATGTGGTACCTACGTGATGATGTGATGCTTATGTGACTATGATGTGCCAGGTGATAGTGGTGTTAAAGTCTCAGGGTAGAAAAAAAATCTCTTGAAAGATGTTAAGGGAGTATTTAAACATCGGTGTAGTTTAAATGCTAAAATAAGTTATGTTGTCAAGTTTAAAGGGGTATTTATGTATTTGGTTTGACATATTAAAAAATACTCCTAATAGGAATTGCATAAAAAAATTTATTTATAAATATATCCTCTAGAGTTATGATGAAAAAAATGCCGAGGAAATTTTAAGGGGAAATTATGTTTTTAACCATGCTAATGTATGTATTAATTATCTTTACATTATTAATACCAAGAAATTATGTTTTTAACCATGCTAATGTATGTATTAATTATCTTTACATTATTAATACCAAGAAATTCATGGAATGGAATCAATAATACATTCCTCGATTCATAATAGAGTGTATAATTAATGAACATAGCATAAAAAAATGTAACAAATAAAGTACTACTTATACACAAAATTATACTACATACTTTAACTTTGTTAATACACTCAACCAAGTGACTCCTTAATTAGTTTCTTGGTACTTTATGGATAGAACTTTTTAACGTCGTCTAAAATAAATCAATACTTTTAGAGAGATTATGTCTTTTTTAGCTGAGTTAGGTCTGAATGGATAAAGAAAATATGTACGATAATTTTTAAAAGTCAAGTAACATTTTTTAAATTAAAAAAATAACTTCAGGATACATTTATTATTCAATCTGTTAACGAAAAAGCTAAATTAATAAGTATAATTATTAAACGACGAGAGTAAATAAGCACCATTTGTTAAACGACAATGATATACGTTATAATTTTTCGAAAAAAATAATATTCGGAGGACCCTCACCTAAAACGTGAAATTTGAATGTTCATGAATCATGAGGATTCTGTCAAAATTAATTTGGAATATTATATGAAAGGTACCGCAAAAAATCACAGCAAAAAGACAATGAAGTACTACTAGTTGAGCATAGGGTAATAAAATATGTAGATATTTACAATTCCATAAATAAAATTTTAATAACCACTATTTTTTTCTATATCCCATTGGGTCATTATCAACACATGAAAAGTGGATAAATAGTTGCAAAGTAAAATAAGAGTGTGTTTTAATATATTTTAAATTTTCTTTTTTAATCTATTTTTGAAAAATATTTCTTTCTAAAAAAAAGAGAAAATGATTTTTCAATATAAGAATAAACAAAATTTAACAAGTTCCAGCACTTTTCATTTTCACCTTCACTTTCATGATATTTTTAGTTATGTACCAAAACACAAAATAATATATTAAAATATTTCACTTATTTTGATGAAAAACATTTTTAATGAAACAAAAAATAAAAATTCAAATAGACTATTTGTTCCAATTAACAAGTGGGAGGACCCACTTTTTGAACTGGATTTTGGACCCACTACATGTGACCCATGTGTGGTAATTGTTTTTTTAAAAAAATATTATAATTTTAAAGAATTTTAATTTTTATTCACCTATTTTTGAGAAGCTCCAAAAAGTCTTTGATTAATTGATTCAATGGAACTCAATATGTTAATGTTAGTCATGTGTATTGATGTTCCATTTTATTGTCTTTTTCCTAAATATAAATCACAATTAAACATTTTTATTGCAACATGGAAGAATTTTGTTTGCTCAATAATGCTATTTAAATAATTTTTATTCTTTTATGTGCATTTGATTGGTCAACTTCTGTTTCCAACATTTTTAATATTGGATTATTTGATTTTCATGTTTGTTGAATATAATTTACAATAAAATCAATTGATAGAAAAGAACAAAAAGTTATTAGGTAAATCTCCTAGCTTGCCAGAGTGGAAGAAAATGGTAATATTCTTAAACTACTATTTAATAGCCTGACATTGCCAACTACAATTAATTATATTTCTAATTTCTAAAATTTATGTAGTATCATACAATAAATTAAAGAAAAAAGGGACATATTTTATTTTATTGTTTTTACTAAATTTAGTTACTATGGTCTATGAGTGACTAATGGGTATTTATATTAAATTTTCAAGCAGACTGATTGAACATCTTTTTTTTTTTTTTGTGATAATAAATTACATAATTTTTTGAAGTCAGAAGAAGCATTATTTCGTGAATGAATACAAGCAAAGCTGTATGCAACCGCATAAAGGAAGTTAAGTCAATCCCTCTATTTTTATCTCGAAAGATTCGAAAAAATAGAACATGCTCTACTCCTTCCTTCGATTGCTTTCAGTTTTGGCCCGATCAGGCTTCATCTTCTTATCGGGATAGCCCTTTAGCTTGCTTTCTTGAGACTAGCCTTGAATACTAGTCATTTTCTCATCGCATCAAGAGGGCGAATTAAAAGAGAAAGTGTCAATTTGAGTAACATAAAAACAACAATCTCTTGATCAATGATCTTAAGAAACTATTTATGTGTTATTAAATAGAAATAAGAAATATCATTCGTTAATAATTTTATCCATGGTCAAATTTTTTTGTTAATGAAGCCATTTATATTACTTGGTATAATCATCCTATTATAATAATTATTTTGATGTTAGTACATATGAAATTTCGTGAATAAATCTTATTTGTGCAAACACAAGATCTCAATGAAAGACATGGATACCCTACAATAGGGCCCCTAGGTCAACTAGTTTTAATTTCATGTGTATTGTATGATTTTTATATAATGAGCACAATTGCTCGAGCAGACTCTCTCATCATTTTCATTTATTATATTATATATTAAAAATAAATATCTATTTTTATTTGTTCAATTTAAAAAATTAAGAAATAATTAAACAGTCATATATATATATATATATCGTAAAATTTAATTTAATTTATTGGTTCTTATATAGTAAATGTGTCAATTCAATACTGAACAAATAAAATCAGACCGGAGAAAGTATATGTGGCTGCTATATTAAGTATGCAAGGTGCCAAAAGAGTGCTAGATTATGAAAAAAATGCCAAAACAATAATGCTACTAGTAATTATAATTAATAGAAAAAGTAAAAGAGAGAGAAAAAAAAAGGAAAATATGTATATAATATTTTATACAAAATAAGCAAAGCAAATAAGCACATGGTTAACAAAACAAGTGAACTGTAGATACCCTTGTGGCAATAAGGACCCATTCTTCTTTATTTCCTTTTCCTCTCCTTTCCTTTATTTAAACCAACACAAACACAACCATTTGTATTATTATTATTATTATTATTACCACTATACATCACTAGAAAGAAAAAAATAAAAATAAAAATCACAATGGAAGATCATAATGAATTCTCCATTTCTAGTTCTACTAATTCTACAACTTCATCCTTTACAAGTTGTTGTTCTAATAACAATTGTTTATGTTCTACTTCAACCACAACATGTTCAACTTCTTCTACTTCGTCTAATAATTGTTTACATGAGAGCATTGCAAAAACCTCATCCAATGATCATTACAAGTGCAAATCCAAGAAAAGCGCGAAAAAAAATCAAGATGGGAATGAAGAGGAGGCAGAGGATGATAACACGAAAATCAGAAGAAAAAAACAATGTGTTGTTGATGAAAAACATCCAACTTATAGAGGAGTTCGTAAGAGGAATTGGGGAAAATGGGTGTCTGAAATTAGACAACCAAGGAAAAAATCAAGAATTTGGTTAGGGACTTATCCCACCGCTGAAATGGCAGCTCGAGCTCATGATGTTGCGGCTTTAGCCATCAAAGGTGATTCGGCTTACCTTAATTTCCCTCATTTAGCCGATCAACTCCCTCGACCCGCTTCCACTTCCCCTAAAGACATCCAAGCCGCCGCTGCCGCCGCCAGCATATTTCTTGAGGAGAATTCGGTTGAGTCGAGCCAGTTAACCGAGCTGCACAGCTCGCATTCCTCGACTAATTTAGCCTCAGATAACGTACAAGAATTACTAAATTCTCCCTCGATGGATCACGATGACCCGTTTTTTGATCTGCCGGATCTTATCATCGATAGACTGGACCAAAATGACCGGTACCAGTACCCGGTTTCGACGTGGCAGCTGGCTGGAGCCGATAGCGGGATGTTTCGGCTTGATGAGCCGTTTTTGTGGGAGTGCTATTAGAGGAAAATTATGTGTACTCTTTAGAAGAGACATGTTTATTTTTCTTTTCTTCTTTCACACTGACAACAAAAGTCATAAAACATCCATCGTGTGTGTATTTCTCAACGTATCATAATTAATGTTCATATCATACGCATAATTCGAGTTTGCACTATTTTCATCTTTCACCCATTAATAATAATTTGTAAAAAAATTTCAATACTATTCTATTTTTTCAGCTTCAAGAAGATCGTAAGAATTTATAATAGTTTTAAAATAATCATAAGGTATTTGATATTACTGACTCGACTAATTCAGATAGATGAATGAGAGTAAAAATATAAAGGTTACTGACAGTCTGTTGTTGATTTTTGTATGCTTTTGTGTGTGGATTATTATTTTTAAAGAAAAATACTACTATCTTTTTTCCTTTTACAATAAGATCCAATGTAAGATTTTGTCTTTTTCCTTTGGAGGGTTTTAAGGGGACAAAGTCATTTTCCTAAGAAGTTATTACTCATATCATTCTTGCGTTAGCTATATAAAAATAGAAGTCTATTTTTTACTTGGTAAAATACAATTATATTTTATATATTAAATTATTGTTGGTGATGCTTTAATTATTTTTATTTTATTTTTCAACATTTGATGACGTATAATAATTAATGAATGGCAATATAATAAAAATTATTGCTTTATTTATTATATTTTAAACAAGTCAAATACGAATAAATAAACTGGATAGAAAAAGTATTATACATTTGTAGTTTTGGTTTTAATTACCCCCCCCCCCCCC
>NC_028637.1:94447276-94504702 GCF_001406875.1 Solanum pennellii
CCCCCGGGCCAAATTAAGGATCAAAACTAGACAACCAACATAACTACAAAATATATATGCACACAATTAATTAGGTAATTTATAAGGTTTAATTTAATTAAACAAACAATAACCTAAAGTCCAATAAAAAAGTGAAATGTATTAACGTGTACGTTTGTTCTTAAAATTGCTTGCTTAAGAATTTACTTGACAATTAATAATATGACTAAAACATTACAATTTTCTGTGAGTCAAAATCACCATGTATGATTAAAAGAAAAGTTTAGAAAAAGGGAAAGCAACTTCATTCATTCACCTTTAATTTGGTTTAACTTTTTATCTTAGAGATATTTAGAGGACAATTTAGATTCCAATGATTGAGTAAAAGTTAGCTATTTTGAAAGCATCATTATAGAATAGTAATTAGTTACTAATTAGGTAGTCATCACCACTTAATTAATTTGTTGTCCTCTCTGCTAAGAAATCCCCTTTAGAAAGCTATATAGTTATAGAGTCTATTATTGTCCTTGTCACCTATTTCCAAAGAAAAAAGTTACACTGAAATCAAGTTATGAAATCTCAGTTGAAAAAAATAATATTAAATCACCGTAGAGGAAAATCAAATCGAAATGATGATTTCACCTATTTAAAACTACGAAAGAATGTCATGACCTATTATTAAAAGTCCAAAATTTACAACAATTGTAACATTATAATCAATAGAATGAATGAAAATAATAGTAAAAGATGATAGTCCTCAAAATCCCATAATTATTAAGATTGCAATTTTGTGGGTATATCTTCGTATACTCAATTTGATTGACTTGTTACAAAGGGTATTATACATTAACTGTCTTTCAATATTTTTGTACTATCTTTTTTAATAGTTCAATCATATAGTATAAGATTATATTTTCTAAACTATGGTTTATTTTTTCAAAATGTCGCATTTCATTAAGACTATACTAATTTTAAGCAAAATAATAATAGAAACTTCTTTTTTCTTCTTCAGTGTTTTACAAAATATATTTATTTAAAATTAGAGAAATTATTATAAAAAATATCCTAGTTGAATTAATAAAATAGAATGAAGGGTATGTTATTGAGGAGAGGAAAATAAGAGTTTTATTTTAGTGACTTGTGACCTCAACATCACTATCTAATATTAATATTTTAGGGTAAAGTCACTATTTTCCTATTTCATAGTCTATTACTCCATAATTTGGACGCATTTCTTTGTGTTATTGGAAGGAGTGGCAAAGGAAGAGACAAATCTAATCTCTTGGACCCAAAAAAATCTTCCTAAGTTTATAAAAATCATTATTCTCTATTTTTTTTTCACATTTTATTTTTATTTGTGTAATTAATTAAGGGCCCATCTAATTAATAATATGAGAAGCATTTAGTGACTATAAAATTGAAAGTAGTCATCATGAAAGAGTTGTAAGCTCATGGGGCCAACCTAGCTAATTTTTTACAAATTAAAATACATAAAGAATCCAATGAGCAATGGAGAAAAAAGTATTGAAAACTTGGAATCTTATGAAGAAAAATGTAGTTGATTCTTCAAAACTCCCTTTTAAAAGGACCCATTTATTGAATGAACATTTCCCAAAAAATTCATATGATTGATGGAACATCATATTTGGGCTGATCAAAATTGAATCGAAACAGATAATTTAAACAAAAAAAGTTATTAATCTATTAGAATTGGGTTATTAATCTAACGATTTTGACTTTTTTTATTATCGAATTATCGGTTCTTAACGTCAGAGATTTTTTCTTAACGGGCTAACGAAAAACCCAATAGTAAATTAAATATTTATATTTATATCATTTTGAATAGAAAGTCCTTGATTTAAAGTTTGATTTCCTACTTTTATTTCTGATTTTGTCAAACACTTGCTTATTCTACAACGTAAACGTATTTGCTTTTGAACAAGATGTAACTTGTGAACTCATGTGCATGGTTTATTTGGTTTGTCACCTTGTTTCAAAGTGCTTATCAATGTTTTTTTTTGGTTTAAAATCTTGATGGTTAAACGAATAACCGAATTGATAACCATCAAAAACTGATAAACCAATAACCGATAAGTCAATATCTGAATGATTTTATAACAGTTTACAAAATGATAATCAATAAGCCAAATCAATAAATTTTAAATCCGAACTGAACCAATCGATATACAACCCTACATCATATTATTTCCCCCCAAGGACTACTCCTTTTTTCTTTATTTAATCTTTTTACCATTTAACTACGAGCTGGAAAAAGAAAATGACTTTTCAAATATCTAAATTTCTATTATAAATTTAAAGACCTCTGGTATTTATTTATTTTTTAGTTTGTTACTTTTTTATCAAATTAATTGAAACAAATTTATATTTATGGGATTATTGTTAATATCTTTCTTGTGGTAGGGTCGATTGAGATGCATCATGATTATGTCTCAAGAAAATCAGCATCTTTTTTCTTTATTATATACGTATTTATTTATATAGAATTCTAAATGCTTGGGTATTAAAAGAGAACAAAATATTCTGGCATTATTTGAGATTTGCTGAGTATTATGTAATTTAAAGTTATTGGAAGTTGTCCAACACAATGTTTTTTAAAAGTAATTGTATTAATTTAATTTTAAGTTGCTATCGATTAATAATGCGTAAGCTTGAATAATAGTGTCTCTTTTTCATTTTCGCACATGCAAATTTTGCTTGAGGTACTATGTAGACAAAAAATATCCAGTCTAACTAAAAATAATTACTCGCATTAGCTATTTACATTTTACATATATTCATGATATATGTATTAGGATATCATCACATTAGTATTATTTATACAGTTAAATTTATATTATGAAATATATTAGATACACACCGATACATATCTTAAGTAAATAAACAAATGTACATTCAGTTATACATATTACGTAGTAAAAGGTATATATATGAATATACATACTATATATGAAATACAAGACTAGACAAACTTTCAAATATACTATTGGGAAGAATCGGTTTCAATGGGAATTGGGATCATCTTCAATTATTGTTATGTATATAAATGATAAGAATAAACATACTCACATAAGTTATTGTAGATATATTTACATATTATGAAAATAGACATAACACAATTTTCATTTTATACTGAAGAATTATTAGTCTTAAATAAATAACTTTTGTGTATATCAAAAATAAATCAAAATCATACCATGTATATCATACTATGTATATACAATGTACTAATATCGCAAATAAAAAGTCAACTAACATTGAATTTTACTTCCTATTATTTTTAAGCAAGTATATGCTTATATAATGTGATTTTAGGAGAAAACAATATTCTCCTCGATATGATTTTAGAGGTAGAATACAAATTTAGCTATAGAATATCAGGACTTTAAGTGCTAAATAAATATTGGGTAAAATATATCTACTCGAATATGCAATATAATTTTCTATCGATAGATCATGCAAAAATTAATAACACAAGTAACTGCTATTATTAATGGAATATCTTTTTTGAATACTATCAGTATAAAAAAAAAAGTAAATTTCACATTAAAACTAACTAAAGCGCGTACTTTACATAATTAGTGAAATTTAGCATTTTTTATAGCTGTAAACCATAGTGTCATTATCTTACCGTTGTCACTCATCAATCAATCTACATATAATAATTAGGAATATCTACTGTAAATTTTTGCCTACTTTTTTGTTTTATTTTTTCTTATTAATTTGACACGCTTTAGTTTAAAGATATGATAATTTTAAATTGCACATTTACTGTTAAAACTTTAACGTTTAAGTCAATCTTTAGAAAGCATTATATGCCAAGGTTGAAAAAAAAAAGGAGAAATAAACAACAATTTATTCTTTATTATATTCCATATAAGATGATTTGTGCTCTTTATCACTTCACGCCCTTTCATATAAAAATTTATTCGCATAAAATATTTATATTGAATCAATAAGTATAAATATATATATTTTTTACATTTGTTTATATATCACTCAATTGTGTATAGTGTTATTTTGATTTTTAATTAATAATGATAAATTGATTAGTTCGATATAAATATTATTCGATGCAAATAAATTTTTACTTCCTCCCTCCGCCTGAGATTGAGATGGGTGTGGCCGTGTGGGTGGTATGTATTTCTATTTTTCTCGTAATTTATTTATTTATTTATATTATATTATATATTATATACTATTAACAAACAATAAAGATAAGATGAATCAAAAGCGTTCAACTACTCACTCCTTTAATTTAATTTAATTTAATTTTGTGGAGAGAAAAAGCAATAGATGCATTTATTTCCTTTTCTCCTTTTTTATTTTTTGGGAACATTAAAAAAAAGTAGAAGAAAGTTGGATTCTTTTTCTTTTCCTCCCACATATATCTCGTGGCATCACAACTTTCTTGACTCTCCAATTTAATTTGACCATTCAACCAATAAAAGAAAAGAAAACCGAAAACGATTTAAATTGTGATTTAATGATCGAACATTCAAAAAAATATCTAAAATATAAAAATTTATATCTCAAAGATAAAAATAAATAAATTAAGTATGTAATCGACATAATTATTCGAGGATTCATGACACATATAGCTGTTTGTCATGAGCCTAGCTATGCATGCACGAGTCACAGCTTCATGTTAATAGCGTTTACCATATGAATATGAGTTATTATGTTATATAAAAAAAATTATTTTTCTCTTTCAGATAATGATATTCGTTTTAGATTTTATGTATATTTCATCTTTAAAAACTTGCCAGTCTAAAAGTGTGTCAATTATGTTTAGCCTTCCGTTAAGGGCGTTAGATATATTACGAGACACTAATTATTATGCAATCCAATCAAGAAGTAACATCAGTGTATCTTAAACTTTGATTAATGTCCATATTCAACGTACATGTACACATCTCATGTTGGAGATTTTGTAATTCTTAATAAAGATTATAATACTCTATTAATTAACAAAATAAATCACTATCAAAGATTATAAACCCATAATGTCTTGTTCCCGCCGACCAATCACATTTGATTGATATAACATTTGATCATGCTTGCTAATAATTAGTAACGAAGACTATAACGCGTTTTTCTTAATATTAATTATTTATTCCTCAAATTAACTATTCTTCAATTAATATAAGGAAAAAATATTCATATTAATTATTAGTATTTCTTAATATACCTGTAAATTTTACAATTGACTAGTAAAAATAAACAAAAGGAAATAAATATGACATAGGATAGATTGTGACCATTTGTTTAGTAGAGTATAAATGAACCCTCCAAATTCCAATTATTTGCTAATTAGTTGAGGTCAATTAATAACCATAATTAGTTTGACAAATGACTAATTAATGAACTCCTCCATTAAGGGAATGGAATGAAAGAGAACAAACGAATCATGGGCTTAAAAATAATGAAAATTAGTTCTAAACGGACGGCTCAATAAAATTAATGACCTAAATTAGAATAACTAATCAGATTTTAAAGAAGTGGTCTTAAAATTAATTAATAAACATTTCATATATTTTTAGTAAATTTGTTTTTGTTTTGTAATAATAATGTCATCTTGTATATGTCTTCGCCACTTAAGTATTGATGGAAAATCTAATAATTTTATGAACCATGACTTTGACAACATCTATTTAAGAAATATTCATTGTAAAAAATAAATATTTTTATAAATTAATTCCTATTATTTAATGATCTCAATTTTGTACTACTAAGTAGATGTTAGAATAGTTTTTACATTTAAAACATTAATTGCATTGTAAGATTAGCTTTGACCAGTTAGAAAATACTACAAGAGACTTCAATTCATTTTTTTTTAAATTAATATCATCATTAAATTGTTTTTTCATCACATCACATGTTAGTCATAAAATTCAAGTATTTGTCTAAAAAAATTTTTGTTTTTTTTTTCTAAATAATTTCTAAATTTTTCCCTATATAATCTCATTCCAAATAATTTTATTTTTTTTTAGAAAAAAATCTGTTATAGCAATAATTTATAAAATGGGGCCTTTGATTTGGAAATTTCTATTCAATTATTTTGGCTATTAACGTACTCTTTGAATAACAAAAAGGTAGATGCTCATAATGGAGCTCTCGTCCTACTTTGTCTAATTAAAGCAAAAATATTGACAAATATTTAGGCATGTTTAATTTTTGTAAATTGCTAGTGTTTCCTTAATTATAACTCAAAAATTCAATTCGAAGATACCTTGCATTGACTTTTGACTTAATTTAATAATGCCTCCGTCCCTAATTATTTGTCCACTTTTTCTTTTATAGTTGTTCCTAATTACTTGTTCATTTTGATAAATCAAGAAAAAACAAATTTTTTTTTACCTATTATACCCACAATTAAATGACTAATTACTTTGAAAAATGTAAAACTTTTCATTCACTTCATAATTAATAGGGGTAAAATGGTAAACTCACTACGTCATTAAATATTTTCTTAATAGGTGCGTCAATCCAAAAGTGGACAAGCAAAAAGGGACAGAGGAAGTACTATTTTGGCCTAAAAGTGAGTGCTTAAAAGTACTTTATAACCTTTTCAAACACCTTTAGAATTAAGCTAGCGTTTGAATATAGATTTTAAAATATTTTTGACAAATATTATTTGCATGAAAATTTGGATAAAATTTCACCATGTGATTGGTCATAGTATTTGAAAAAATATATTTGACTTTTTTAAGAAATTTGATTTATATCCATAAGTTTTAAAAATAAACAAGACTAATCATACGCTTGTATTACATGACTTTGTTACCCTAAGCCGATTGTTCATTTTCATCAACAACCATATCATCATTTTCATATTCACTGAATATTTCATCACTACTTTGATGTTCACGTAATAAATATGTAAAACAACTACTATAGAGAGTATTCTTGAAAAAGATAAAAGTTTGATATAGAATTTGTTATTAAAAGTTCTCAAATAATGAGACTTTGCCCAAGTAAGTGTTTTTCTAGTATAGAGAATTACGGTTATTTGCCAAAAATATTTACCAGATAATGGCAAATTGTACTCACACTATTTGCCAAAGTTTTTCCCAAATTTTACTTGAAAAATCTATGACCAAACGAGTTCTAAAATAACTACTTGAAAGTCAAAAACACCTAAAAATAAGTTAATTCAACCAAGTACTATATAAGGACCATATAGAAATCGATAAATGAGATTTTCCTTTTTAGCCTGAGATATTACATTCTATCTTCTGGAATGAATCTTTTTTGATAAACTTACAAAAATTTCATTAGTTTAAAAACTAATTTCTTAGATATAGATTAGTTTGCAAATCACAAATTCTATCAAATTTTGGTGTGTTCAGATATGTCCATATGCATGTATCCAAGATGCTAGGGTCAAAATTCAATATATTTTGCTCTAAATACATTGCATTCAAGTAGATTCGTATGTATCTGAGATACATAGACAAAATTCATTCACCTCTCTCGCATCTCGCTCGTTACTCTCCTATTATACGCATCCCAGGTACATGTGGATCACACCAAATACGCACATTACGTGTATTTAATGTGTATTTAGTGTGATTCACATGTATTAATTTAGAATACCTAGACAAATCTCATTCGTCTCCTTTTGTTTTCGCCCACCTCTCTCCTTATTTCAATGAATCTGAAAGCAGAAACCTATATCTGAATGTATCTAACTTGCAATTTGATATGAAATTGTTAATTGGTAATATAAAATGTAATCATCTCAAATTATAGGAAAAATTGATAAATATAACAGAAATAGTTGCGTATTTAAATAGTTTTTCTATTTTGTTTGATACCAATTAACAAAAAACCAATAAAAATAAAATAAATGATATAAAGGTATTAATACCAAGTGTACTTGGAGATTGAGAACATTAGAACATGGAGGAATCCAAAGACTTGAGTGAATTGTCTCTTTGTCCTCTTTACTACTAATAATGCCTACAAAAAATGTGGACTATGGTAAGCCACCTTTCAATTTAAGGTATTCCATAATATCATATGGTGTCTCTCCACCTGTTTTTTGATTGGGTAACACACTAAGGGATTGTTACATAATTAGGAAGAAAATATTTTAGACTTAATTATGTCAGAATAAATTATTCATTCAGTAACATTATTTAATAACTTCAACCAAACGTAAAATAAAATAATTCTACATTATATTTTAAAATTATTATACCTCACATCAAACAACTCCTAACATGATTCATTCATTAATCATAATTTATTATATTATTCTTTATAGTGCATCTTTTAATCGGTAAATAATAATTAATGCAATTATTAGCTAAAAATGGAAAAAGATTAATAAATGTGAAGATAAATAATGAATTCTCTAGAACCACCCATCAAATCAAATGACCTAAGTCCGCTCTTATTGTACGTATCTGACGTAAATATTCGACACAGATAAGATAAGTTTTGAATGGAAGGGAAGTAGTGATGATGAAATGCAACACGTGAGAGCTAGAACATATGAATAATGTAAGAGAGGTATTGTAGTGTACTAAAAAAGTTAAAAAGGAGACAAGAAATTGACATAAGTCAGTGGATTTCTTGAACAAAAGTTAGCAAACAGATAAAAAATAAAAAAAAGGACGATTCTTTTTTAATTTGATTTGATTATGATTTTTGAACAAGCACTCATCAATTAATTTATACACATAAATGCATGAAACATGTCAACACAAACTTCAAAACGGCAACTAAATTGTTGCTCTTTAAGTTAAAATTCATTGAATCATTTTTTGTTCTCTACCATGAAAACAACCATTTTTTTGTATTGTTGCCTTTTTCTTTTTTAGGTTACAAGTTAACTTTACGAGGGGTGGTCTTAATTTTTTGGTTTTGCTTAACTTTTTTTTTTTAATATAAAGTCTTTGTTTTGGAAAATTCGATTGATATAGTTTTTGTTGAAAATTTTAAGACAGTGATCAATACGTTTAATTAACTACTAGTTTTGCTTTATAAGCAACAATTGAATTGCAACAACTGGATTGGATATGTTATTTTTCAGTTATAATACATTCTAACTTTGGCCTATAAAGAAGATGTTTAGGATATTTCATGATGATGAACATGTTCAACTACCCACAAGTTCTGCCTAATATACAAAAGTTAAAACTTCTATGTAATGGACAACATAAACCCTTTCTAGCCAATTTTTTCATCAGGTCAATTTCTAAAGTATAATTTACACAAATCACGTTTTGTTAAGAGCTAATTATATGTATTTCTTTTAATCCCACATTACAATCGTTAAAAATCATGGCTTTTGGATATATCATCAAACGTATGTATCATACGGAATTATGTATCAGAGAGGCAGGGGAGGAATAGATCAGAGAGGGAAAACGACATCCGGATACATAGGAGAGGAAATTATCCGAAAGAAAAGGGATAGTATCAGAGAGGAGATATGACATCTGAATACATAAAATAGGAAAGTATTCGAAAGGGAAGGATGTATCGGATGTATCAAAGAGGGAGATCGAAATGCGTCAAAGTGAGAGGGGTGATGTACCTAAGAGAATATTTTTGATAATATTTAAATCGTATCTGAGAGAGGGATCGGGACATATCAGCGAAAGAGGAGTAGTAATGTATCCGAGAGGAGATTTTTGAAAATATTTAAATGATAAAGAATACTATAAGTCATATGATAAAATTAGATGTATATCTAAGTAATTTTTTCTTTCCTAAATAAAAGATATTAGTCGAAGATAAAAAATTCAAAGACCAACCATTTTAAGACACAGTAAGCATTATTTTCTGTTTTGGGGAATATTATTGTAGTTTCACTGTCCTATATTAATCGATCAGAACTATATATTGTCATATAACTCAAATGACCAGAATTATATTTTGTCATAAAACTCAAATTTACATCCCATTCTTCCGGGGCGGTCAGTTTCTCATACACGTGTTGGCAATATTAATTCAAATTTCTGCAATATGATCTATTAAAGAGAAAGCACTTTCTATTAGCAAATTTTCATTTGTAAGATTCAAACTTAAAATCTCTGATGTCGAAATATAACTACCATTAAACCACAAACCTTAGTGAATTTACAACTTCTAAGAACAAATGGACAAGCTAAGAAATAAACAAGAGAACTCAGAGATGAAGCAAATCTGTACGGAGGATGTTTGTATACGCTTCATTCATCTTTGCTTGATAGTTCATGTCTTCTCCTCTGTCCTACCTCTACTAGTAATGTTAGAAGAGCTTCACAAACTTGAGATGCATCAGCCTCTGTCGGGTTATCATTTAATTCAGAATATACCATCCAAGCATGATCCAGTTTCCGTTTTGGCCTAACCACCACGGAGCCAGGGACTTCTGCATCACAACAAGTAACAAGCCCATCACTCTTCTCACCATACCTGATCTGAAGAAGCTGGGCACATGCAGCCATCACAGCACCGAGAGGCATCACCACTGGGAATGTAGTTGCAGGTTGGGCAGCAGAAAATGTGGGCAGTTCTGCATGTGCCACACGAGATAATGTGGCTAAAACTGCTGGAGAAATGCTGGCTTCTGTTCGGAAGGAAATAACAGGAAGCTCCTTTGGCAAATGGTATTTGCTCAAGAACTCCTTCCTCCTCTCATAAGTCAAATCTTCCAAAGCTAGCAAGTCCCCCTTCAAAACAGCAGCAGATATTAGAATACCGAACACAAAATGCTACCACTCAGCAAGAAAACAGTTCCTCATATATCTGACAACTGGAGCTTGGAATATCTGGATTTTTTTTTTTCGTTTTGCTTTCTTTGAGCACCAGAAAATCAATCATCATGCTAAGAACATAAACCCGTTAGGGATAGTTGCTATGACACCCTGCCACACATGTAACTTGATCCTAGGGTTTACGCATGGATATGAAAACTTTTGTCTCTTTTCTAGGAAGGATTCGCGAGGCTAACGATGAGGCTTGTAAGTTCTGTGAGACAACTGAAAATGTAGCAGATATAGCAAGTAATCTCAACAAGATAAGGAATGAGCTTAGAGTAAGTTAGCGTCTCGATGGGCTGAACAATAAAACTAATGAATGAACCATTGTAAATCCTTTGAAAAAACTAACACAAGATGATGAACAGGTGACATATTATCTTAACACTTATCAAACAGTGTTTCTCCATTGAAAAGGAGAAGAAGAAAGTCCAGAATGACAACATCTTACATATACAATGTTATGTTATGTTATATACAACGGATACACATTACATACACTGCTTACGTGGATGCAAGTAAATATATAACCATAATAAGTAACAAAGAAAAAACTTAATGTTACTCCAACTATATCTTACTTTTCTTGTCCTGCATCTTTTGTTAAATGTCATATAATATAGCTTTGAAGATAACTGTAAGTTGCAGGTTCACATCACTTACAGGTCTACAGCTTAAGCCATGACCTTAATCATGAATAACATTATTTGGAACTTTCATAAGAGATGATCTGACTCATCTAATTTTTCTCCAAAACAAGGATGAGCAGATGTTTCTCAATTTTTTTCAGCCACTTCATCAGTCAGTCAATGTAGCTTGTTGGACCACACAATCTGCTATCCATGCATTATAGGAGAAGGTTGCTAGGGATGGCAATGGGGCGGTGCGGGGAGGGATAAGCTTAACCCGCAAAATTTTTAGCCAACCCCGCATAACAACTTTTTTCATTTTCAACCCGCCCCACCCCATCCCGCAGACACCTGCGCCGCTTAAATCTTTCAATATTTTCTTTTCTGGTTAAGTTTGATGCGAAAAATAATTTCATGAAAATAAATTTATTTCTTCGTTAAATTATATTAATTTAATAGATAATGAATTACAAAATTATTTTTTAGAGGTCAACTGAGAATCATGTAAGAAATTGTATTGTTTTTTATTGAACCATTTTTGTTTTCTATCTTGAATATTTTTGTAGCTTTAAAGAAATTATCGTAATAAATAATAATGCTCTATCACTTTTATAACAGGTAAAGAGTTAAAATTAAGTTTGAACCCGCATAAAATCACATATACCCGCAACCGTCCAGCCCCCACATTAGTTCTCGAAAAAAATTCACTTCAACCCGCTCCGCATCCCTCCCACCCCGCACAAGTCACAACCTTATATCCGCCCCGCCCTGCATAGCCTTAAACCCACCCAGCCCCGGATCTGCCCCATTGCCATTTCAAGTGATCATTCCAAAAACTGAAAACAAGTGTTTTTTTTCTGTTTATAATTCCTTAAAACAAGTTTTTTCAAGCTTAGCCGCCAAAAAAATTACAACTAGCTTCTTATAGTTTTTGAGTCAATGCTGGGAGCTTAATATACTGTCAAGAAATCACTATTCATGGTTGTTATATAACCATATTCAAGCACTAACGATCTATAACTAGGCCATATATGTGGTAACAGCATTCCGTTAGGAGCCAGTCATATGCATCTAGCTCCCAGCTGCTACTATACAGCATAGGGACAAGTGTACACACATAAGAAAAGACCATACAGTTCTTTCTGATGCACATTACACACTCGAGAAAAAGCCTTCAAAATGGATGTCAGGTGCTTATCTGGCCTACAGAATCTCCTCCTCCAAAGACCGAAATAAATAATTCTCTCCTAATAACAGGAAGACTAAAGGCAGACCACTAAATTATCTTGGACGAGTTTTCAATATTCTGCAAGTGTCATGGTGCCTTTCCAGATTTCATATTTTGACGACCTAACTTCAGAAGAGATCTACGCTAAATTATTGCATGCAGACAAATACCTCAAGTTTGAGCTTTCCTTGAACATCAATCCATACTTCCATTGTTGTCTTGGCTGCCATTCCTATTACTTTCTTAAGTTTCCAAGACAATCTTTACCTTTACTGTTTCCCCAAAAAAAATAATTCAAACGATCTTTGAAATAAAACAAACACACATCACAGGAATCTTGCATATTACTCTTCTTTGTACGCGTTGACCCACAGCATGAAAGAGTGAATTACTCTACAACTACTGATGATTTTAAGCATGACAGAAACTTCATCTGATCGTACTATATTTGGACAGAAAACAAGACAATCCAACACATCAATAACAGAGAAGCGACAACTAGAGGATATACCTTGATTACTTTACAGATGAGGGTCTCCATAAGCTTGCGAATGTTTACATAATCACCAAGCTGTCCTTCTCGTAAAATGTCTGAAGCAATTGGACTTCCACCATATGGACTCTGTGCTAAAACCAGCCCTCCAACCTTATCTTTCAGATCAGTCCAATACATGGACAGAGCAGCTGCTGCATCTACTCCCCCTTTACTGTGTCCAAGAAGCAAGACACGTTTCCTGGAACCCCAATAAATTTCTTCAATGTAATCTCTAATTTCTCTCGCATTCTTCTCCACACAGGCCTGCTTATTTTATGTTAGGTAGTCTAAGAGAAAGCAGTCAGCTGCCCACATGGTTTACAAACAAGAAGATACCTATACCTCACTATGAATTTTGGCTATATGACAAGTGAGCCCCATTTTTGAAAAGCTTGTTTTTGTATTGACAAAGTAAAGCGGTCCATGATTGCTGAAGAGACCTGCATAGACCAGTAAATATCAGGATATCTGCTACTAAAGATGATTAGGTTGCTCATATTTAAAAGACACCTTGAACAGTAAGATCAATTTTCCAGCATCCCCTAATAAATAATAACTACTGCCTCCATCCCAATATTTTGCCACACTTTCCTTTTTCGTCCGTCCCAAAAAGAATGTCATCTTTCTATAATTAGAAACAATTTAACTTCATAATTCCCCTTCCATCCTCAATAAAATGATTGATTTTAAAAATTTTCCCATCTTTCTTAAACCTCGTGTCAAGTCAAACTGTGTCATATAAATTGGACCGAAGGAGCTAATAATTAGAAGTAACTGAATAAAGAGCATGACCCTAAATATGGTCAAAGACAAGTGCAGGCAAATCTGGGGAACATAATCCACATAGCTGTACTGACACAAGCGACTGTTGGCACAGTACAACTGATAAGCTTTCCATAAATTCTCTTAGGCATATCTAATTTCAAATTTTAACCATTTTGGTTCGTTTACAATCACTGTTGATGGGAAAAGGGTGTTTTTACCTGGAACTAACAAGTAAACCATTGAATTTGGTAATCCATGTAGTCCATGCCTGACAAAAAGAGATCAGAACAGGTCAAATTGTGTCAGCGTTGGCAGTTGCAGTCAATTTACACATCAAGTGGTGTTTTTACCTAATATCATCAATGATTTCCACAAATCTATCAGTTTGATCATCAACCGGAGGCATATGTGAAGCACGTTGTAGCCATCCAATATCATCCGCTGACCCACGAACTGTCCTTCTCACCCTCTCTATAAGACTAAAAAAAAGCAAAAATCATGAGAAGCACTTCAATAAGCGCACGAGTTATACGAATGGATAGAACCAGCAATACAAATTGTTCCTTAAAAGCAGTAAAATAAAAGATAGGGAAGTCCTTAGACTGCAATAAAGGAATATGATAGTCTCCAAGATTCTCTAAGTTGACTTTTTTTAAAAAAAAAAAAAAAAAACAGCTTCTATGTAGTTTCAGTTATCGATGGGACGATGACTATCCATACATATGTATAACAAGAATATGACGGGCAATTTAACATGCCAACTTGTATCTATTCAGATAATCGTACCCTTGGAAAATGGAAATGCCATTTGGACTGGTATTCCTTAATAAAACCTGTGCACTGGAACCCTCAGATAGGTCCTCCGAGTTTTTGGCTGCATTACCACTTTGGGATGATTTTATAGATAAGGTCCTGCTTAATCCTTCATGGAGAAGTGGAGCAGCAAGAGATGATTGAGATGTTTTACCAACAGCTAAATCACTTCCACTTGACGAAGCAGTATTTAAGGGAGGAGATCCTCGACTTTCGGCAGAACCAAATGTAACCATCTCCTGGCCTCCTAAGCCTCTGGAGGCAGGTTCTGCTACAGTTGAAAGCAGGAAAAAACATCATGCAAGCACTAAATTGATGACCCGTAACCACAGCTCATCAAATTCTAGAAGAACCAGAAAGGAATTTGCTCACACCAGAGATGCAACAACATACCCAGTGTAGTCACACCAGAGCTCAGGAGTTAATATCATGTCATCTATACTTATGACCATGCTGTATCTTATGTGGAAGGGGAAAAGGAAAAACGGAAAGAAAAGGTTAAAATCTCAATTCCTAATATCTAGTGCCTCAACCTAAAAATCTAGTGATGCCAAGATACACTGTTGCAACTCAAAACTGATATGATCCAAGTATGCAAACAAAAGAATAGGACACTCATTTTTCGCTCACTTAAAGGATAAACACTAACTTCCAATCATGTCACTCCACAAAACAAGGTATATCTTAAGTAGGAAAAATTCAACAGTTTAACATGGCCCATTAGCTTACGCCACAAAATTCAGCATGGGAAGTCTAACCTGGAAGATATTACTTGGATACAATTGGCAACAAATTCAAAAAAGGAACTTTTCTCTTAAAATTCTAAGACAATAAAATAGAAAACTTTTAAAGGTAGAAATTCTAAAACACATGCAGTATGCAAAACCTTAATGGATCAAAAACCTCAACCAATCATCATTAAATGAACTCAGGAATAAATTTACTACGGGTAAACAAAGGGAATACATGATGAAAAGGTTCATGAAGCTCACCAGAAAAATCCATGAAACAGCGAGTAAATAAAGATGTCGTCTCAGAAAGATAGGAAGCAGCATCATTGAGAGCCGGCACAGAGGTAAGTAGCTGAGGGATAACCCTATTGTTTTGTAAGGAACTGTCATTTGCCTGGGCAAATAAAGGGGACCGCATGAATTTCAAATAATAAAAGGACAAGAAAAACTTTCAGAAAGTTAGGGACCAAATGCTTCATAGAAGTACATAGAGCTTATCAAAAAACATGTACACTTGAAAAAGAAGATAAAAGCCAAGTAATATCTAATAGAAGTTGATAACTTTAAGCGTTAGTTCTTGGACAAATTCCTTATATCCAACCATAGTTCAAGTCTGCATAAATGGTAGTGACCTTGCCATGTAAGCGAGAGGAAAAGCAAAAATTTCATATGTAGGTAGGGATGATAATGGGCCAAACTTCTGCAGTTATGCTTATCTAGTCTGCCTGAACATATGGGGCTTGGTGTGGTAGAATTGTGGATTTAGCAATAAAGAGGAGATGTGGGCACTGTTAGTATTCTTAACCACTCAGTCCTCCAACACAGTTTTTCCATTCCTTTGCAAATCTTGTTTGACCTAATTTCACATAAACAGAGGGGGTTGGGTATACAGGATCCGCCTTCGGTTACATTTCCTAGCATGGCTTAAGTCATCAGTCAAAGCTTGAAAAGTCACCTAAAATCAGAAATATTTTTTGTCACAGCATGCAAACCTAAGCAGTTAGCTAGTGGATCGAATATATTTACTGGAGGCTGACCCCGAACATGGTGGAAAATGGAGTGTGTGAATGAAACAACAGGATGTCAGTATGTTATGAACCATTAATAAGGTACACAATATATTTTGTGCAAATTTTGTCTCTCGACTTCATTACGAAGATTAATACGATGAATATCTTACACCAGGACTATCGAAAACTTCTATCCCTACCAGGGGCTAATTACAAAACTGTTCTGTATAAGAAAACATCATTACAAATGCATAAGCGAAGTACCATTAATTGATCTAAGAACCCCTGGATCAACTAAAACCATAAAAACCTGCCTTTTCGCACTTAAATTTCAAACATACTACATGAAACACAATATCCCCATAATTAGCTTTACACTACACATACTACTGCATTCAAAATGTAACTCCTTGGAGCATTTACACATTGGTAGTTCTATTTAGAATAAAACTGGCAAAAGAATATTTTTTTTCCCAATAAATTAGTAATCATGGGTTCGCATCTTACCACAAAGGGCTCCCTCGACTCCTGGGTTGTATTGTTACTCCCCTCCATATTATAAACTCACGGCTAACAAAGCAGCCAAATTAAATTGAAGTCATAAACCAAAATTTAAGTAACAAATATGAAAAATCATTAAAAGGAGCCGGATAATTAAACATAAAACTTGCAAAAATAATATCTTTGATAAACAAAATCATAAAATTTGAAATACATCAAAATACCTTCAGAAACTAACTCAATCAGCAGAAGAGATTGAAATGAGCTTTGGCAATTTTACGATTCTGAAAAAACGATTTTTTTTTATTAATATTATTTCCAAAAATAAAATAAAAATTGTAAATAGGAGGCTTCGAGAATGATAGAGAAAGAGTAAATTACTTAATTGCAAAGCAATACCAAAGTTAACAAACACTCCATTGAAGAGAAAAACGGCCGAAATTCTTTGAAACGTTGTCGTATAGAGATTATACGAAGAAAACGAGGGGGTTGACGGTTATGTTTAGCGGAAACGAAGATCGTGCACCGCCCTATTTTTGGGCTGGGCCACATAGGATTTTGATCCAATTAGATTTTCAACGACCAAAAAAAAAAACCTAATTAGACAAACATTATTTCTACCGTATTTGCTAATTCTTTTTATAGTTTGCTCATTAATTCATAATTTGAAACTTCTTATAGTTTGCTCCTTAATTACGAAGGAGAGGTGAGAGAGAAGGAGAGAGACAAGTAAGATTCCTAAATACAGAGCACAAGAGTGGTGAGCGAGAGAGAAGAGAGGGAAGTAAGAGAGTCAGCTACATGCGATTTTACTTGGATACCGTATATCTACAACAAATTACATCTAATTTTGATTCTATATATACGAGATATATGTATATGGACATATCTAGACGCGTCATATAGTTATATTCGAAATCTAAAATCTGATAAAATTCATAATATCGTAAACGAGTGTGAATTTAGATATTTAGCGCTTTAACTTTAAGATCTGATCATAACTAGTTTTTTCAAATTTACTTTTTATTTTTCCACAAAATTTATTTTTTTCTTATTGAATACCACTTCCAAAAGAATAAAAGAGACATGTTAATTTAAAAAAATTTAATTTATTGTTTTTTTTATATATATTTAAGTTGTATCGCTGGTAAACTAGTTATACAGAACATATATACAAAAGGTAAATCTTAACAAACATGTAACTATTGTTATTAGACAAATTTAACATCCTTTCTCCATGAATAATTTTCTTCCATAATTCCAACAAACATAAAATTGCATGAGTTATGAAACTCACGTCTTTCTTATTTCATATAAAAATCGAAAATCGAAAAAAGAAAATAAATAAGGTTATAAGATGTCGATTTAAATTAGAAGACTCCTAAGGAGTATGCCTTCAAACGTAATTCCCGGACCAAATGCTAATGCAAGTCCCCATTCTTCACCACCATCTTTCTTATTCTTCATCTCTTCCCTCATATTCTCAATCACATAAAAAATAGTATTGCTACTGACATTGCCAAAATCCATCAATGCCTTTCTGCTACAATTCAATTTCTCATTTTCTAACTTCATTGTCTTCTCCAATCTGTCTAATATAGCCGGTCCACCCGGATGAACAGCCCAAAACAAGTCATTGTAATTACTTCCCTGCAATTCATCATTCTTCGCTATCAATTTCTTGCAAAACTCTTCGATATTCTCCTGAATTTTCTCGGGAAGGTCCCGACCTAATTTGAAGTTTATCCCTTCATCAGTAAGCCGTCCATCGATCACATTCTTAGTCCCTGGCAGAAACTGTTGCATCGCGAAATTCAGCTCAATGAAAGGGGACTCTGTTCCAATAATTGGCTCTGTTCCAATTATGACAGCAGCAGCTCCATCGCCGAAAAGTGCAGCACCAACTAGATCGTATGGTCTAGCGTTATTAGGTGGCCTAAAACCAAGTATTGTAGTTTCAGAAGTTGTTAACAAAACTCTGCTGCCTGGATTGTTTTCAGCTATATCTTTGGCAACTCTAAGACCTGTTACACCACCATAACATCCCAAAAAGTAGAGCATTACGCGCCCAACGTCACTTCTCAATCCAAGCTCAGTGGAGAGATGAAGATCACCTCCTGGTAAACGTATTTCGCTTGATGAAACATAAACAATGTGACTGATCTCATCAACGGATCTTCCCCATTCCTTAATACAAGCCAAACTGGCTTCTTTTGCCATTTCAACAACCGCTTCATTCGCTATTTCTAGCCTTTGATTTATTGTTGGTGTGCCTTCAGTTGCTAGTTCTGGATACTTTTCCAATATTTCTTTCGACATCACTGTGTATCTTGTCTTCACAGTAGTAGTTTTGCCTACAATAATCAAATGAAAAATTGTACTGAGTAACAGTTCCAACTCTTATACTTTGACATTGTAAAAAAGAGTTATTTTGTAACGGTTAAATAAGACAATTTACCTGTTACAACATGTTAAAATAAGCTAATAGTAATAACATGAAATAGAAGTAAATTTTTGCTTACAAAGGCGCTCCAGTTTCTCCTTAATTCTCAAATCTTTACAATTGGTGTCGCGCATGTAGCCTTCAACCAAACAATCCTGAGGGACGAGTTGTGGAGGAAGAGCCTTGCCAATGGCAAGGATAGTGGCTTTTCCTGGAGTAGGAAGGCGTCGTGATGGTTGAAAAAAGTGGTTAGATGCACCATTAACATTCTTGTTGTTGTGAGACATATTTGGTTATGAGTATGTTGTGACTTAAGATTGATGATATCTTTGGTATGAGATTGTTACAAACATGTTGAATGAAGATGTATAAATGGTGAGATAAATTTGTTGTTTGGAGAAAAGTTGGTTTAATTGTGTTGAGAGAACTATTGGCATGACAAAATTTAAAAATAGTACATGCTTTAACAATGAAGTAGATTTTAGATATTTCATGATTGAGTTCTTGTACATGGTTTAATTTGTGTGAAGATATAAATAATATGAAAGCAATCTTTTCCTTCCCCGTATAATTTTCTTATTCTTATGTTGTTCAAATGTTAATAAGTTTGAATATTTTTTGTCGTCTTCTTATTTTCATTTCTAATAATGTTGTTATTCTTCTCGTGGTATGTATAAGATTTTCACGGTGTATACATGTATAACGTTAAAAATATTCATTGTTTATTTTCTTTTAGAGGTTACTAGCTATAATCAAAGTTAATTTATCTGCTTAGAGTGTATTTGATATCACAATATAACAGAAATTGTAATATCGAAAATTTGCGAATTCAGAGTCATCATTTGCACTAGAACAATCACCGATAAAATGACCAACAAGGATCGTGGCTAAGAAGTAAGTACTCCTTCATCCTTAACCAAGAGATCTCGGGTTCGAGCTCCCTTGGGTACGGAGTCGCCTTTGTTAGAGAGAGCTTTATCCCGCAACGTGGGACTTTCCTTCGTATACATTAATACGTAGTTCGGATACATTAAAAACTAGATCAAATACATAATATATAGCTTAGATACATTAAATACTTACTCGAATACATTAATATGTAGCTTGCATACACAATATATAGTCCTGATACATTAAATACTGACTCGAATACGTTAAAGAGTAAATAATTTTTAAGATTTTAAAGTAATAAGAGATAACGAAAATAAGTAAAAAAAAACGTATATATTTTCTGTAATTTGTCCAAAAGAATAAAATGGATTGGACCAATACGATATAATTGGTGGGCTGTACCCATGCTGCTCGTGTTGGTTGGCCCCTTTTAGTGAGGCCCGTCTCCAACATAACTTCATGCAAAAGCAAAAAAAAAAACATTGAAGAATTTAATCCTTTCTTTTAGGAAGAAGAATCACGTACGAACACAAATATGTAATATGTATTTACTGTATAAAATTATAATTTTTTAAAAAATTATGATTTATAACTATAGTTATGATTTTATAGCAAATTGTTTTTTCTCCTTTCCTCCCTCGCTTCTCTCTTTCTCTATGCAATACGAATACAAATAATAACAATCAATGATATAAATAAAAAGAGTAACACAAACACACATATTCACATGAAAATATAATACACAAGGCAACGGATGGATCTAATTTTTTTTTTACAAATCGAATAGAATACATATAATACAAATACATTTGTTATGAATTACAATGATGATACAATTGTATTAGTTGATATAAATTATATTCTTTAATATAGTTGATTTACACTATGAACTGAATACAATAGTCTTTTTAATACAATTGTATTCATTTATAGAAATCAATAGTATTAGTTATATTCATGATACAATTATCGATCTGATATACAAAATAATTGTATTTCTCTTCTCTCTCCCAAATCTTACTTGTCCTTTTCCCATCTCGCTCGTTTTTCTCCTCCTTCTAATAGTTAGTATTTTATTCAAATCAATTACATTAATTATATTTGTGATACAATTATCGATCGAATATATATTAATTATATATTTATATAAGTGGTTAATTATGAATATTCATTATCTTGTTATCGTTAAATATAATCTAATGACAATTATATTATTTCTACTAAATCCTTTATTTTATGAAGCTAGTTAGCTGAGCTTGGTTTTATCTTATGAGTAGTTGTTATGTCCAATCTAACTGCACTTAAATAATTGAACTTTGTCTTTTCTATGAACAACGTTTAACAAATACTCTTTGATTCGACTTAAGCATAAAAAAAGATGCACCAAAATATTAATTAGTGGAGTACGTAGTTTTAAGGAGAAATTACGTGAATAAGCAAATAATACTAGTTAATTAGTTACATAATTATAGTTTGAATTAGTTGTTATTCGTCATTAGTTTTTAAGCAAAATTACGCAGCGAATTTCAATGTATAAACATAAAGTTTTCAAAATTTGTATAACATAATTTGTATGACTTTATATAATATTATTATATAATATAATGTGTATAACAATTTAAAGATTAGATGTTTCCGTTCGTTTAAATTTGTTATTTGAGTTTGCACAAAAATAAATATAAATTAATTGATACTAACCAGTTTATATAAATACGACAAAAAATGACTAAATTATACAAATATACGAGAATTATATCAACATACACGCGAATTATACAAACAAGGTTGTCCACAACAACTTAAATTATAACTACCGCCTGTAATTATGCAGACAATAGCTAAAAAGACTAATTAAGTTTATTATAGTGATATTTAAGAAATTTTCTCTAATTTTAATAAAAGTAGATTTTCGCGAAGATAAATATGATAATTAAGTATAAGTAGATTAAACAAATAATATTAAAGAACAAACCACATTTAAGTTCTTCACGATAAATTAATACACTTTGACGCTAAATTATTTGTTGTTTGACGTTATATATGTGTAGGCTAATTATCAATCATATTTAAGGATATCTTACTGATCAGTGATCATTAGTTGAATATACATGTACTAATATTTCAGCTTAGTCATATGATTAGCTTAATCAATGGTCAATCATCTTTCCTTAATTAACTCTTTAGTCTTTAGTACTCAAGTTAAGAATGCACCCTAAAATAACAAATATTATATATCATTACCTAATGAATGAGTACATCAATCGTAGTTAACTTAATTACTCATCCATATCAAATACAAGTGGTGCTTGACCAACCATTTTTCTTTAACATTTTTAGGTATGAATTAACGTTAATTTAGATTCACAACGCAAAAAAATTTACTATAATAAATTTAATTTCTTTTAACCAAAATAACTCATTTTTCATAGGCTAAAGTTCGAATTTTAAGATCTCGAACAAAAGTCCGCTTATGACACCAAGGAATCAGCAGCGTACATAAACATTTGTGTAAGCGTGACATGCTTAATGCTTATTATTACAATCAATAGCTTATTGGATATTTGTTAGACGTAATTCGTGATGTATCATATTATATTATATAGTTTAAACTAAATAATAAATTTTAATCCATTAGTTATATGTCTCCAAGTATGTATATATATAATATAATATAATATAATATAATATAATATAAACAAATGTTAAATTATGAATCGGCTAGTTAGTTGAGCTTAGTTTATCTTATGATTAGTTATGATGTCCAATTTAAGATGTAATTAACTCTTTCTTTGTTTTTACGTGAACAACTGCTTAATAAATAATATGCGTCGCGATTAAGAAAATTAAGAAAACAAAAATGCACCAATCAAGCTTTCAATAATTAATTCTTTATAAGTTAATAATGCACCCTAAAATAATAAATAGGACACTACCCGTCAATATTAATAACTTCTTTTTCAAATAAAAGAAATTGTCTGAATATATTAACCTGATTACAAATTGTATTTTTTTAAAAATAGTTTTTTCAGAAAAGTGATTTTGAAAGAAAAAAAATTGATTAATCATTTGAAAAGTATTTTTTTTTAATAAGAAATTGCGTTTGACTAATCTTTTTTAAAATGTGTTTTTGAGAGTCAAATTACTATAAAGGACAAGTATTAATTAATATTAAGATTATTTTATAGAGATAAATTAGTTTAAACATCTATTACAAAAAATTTAGCTAATTTTTTATTTTCATAAAATTTAAATTCAAATTTTCAATCAATACACCTTTTTAAAGGTTGAAATCTTTAATTGTTTTATTCTTTTTTTCTAATCATGCAATTGCTGTTACCTTTTTTCTAATTCTAAAAGTTAACACGTAAAATAATAATAAAAAATAATGATCCATAAATGTCAAATAAAACATAAATTTTTTTATACATAAATAATTCAATGTCTTTGTAAAAAATAATAGTGCATTTTGTAAACAAGTGGATGTAACGCCTATATAACTTGAAAGAGTGATGCATATACCTATAAACCTTTAAGGTTCAAAGTAAAAACACATTAATTATGAGTGATTACAAAATTCCCAAAATTAATCTCACCAAATTAGCCAAGCACTCAAATTCTTGGGTACCATTATGCAATGAGGTTCGACATGCCCTTGAAGAACATGGTTATTTTATAGCACTATATGAGGATGCTAATAATAAAATTTCGAAGGAAATATTTGATGTAATGGAAGAATTATTCGATCTCCCCATCGAAACAAAGAGAAAAAACACTTCAGACATATACTTCTATCGTTACAAAGGCCAATTATTAACCGCTCCTCTTCACGAAAGCTTTGGAATCCCACATCCAACTGATGCTGAAGCACTTCAAAGCTTCACTACACTTATGTGGCCACAAGGCAACCAAAGATTTTGGTATATATCACAACTAGTAAATTAATTTGCATAAAGCATTTTAATTTTAATAACAACTGTTTTTTTTTTTGTTGTTGTTATAAGTGAAACAATGACATCGTACATAAAGGTAGGAGCAGAAATAGAACAGTTGGTTGATAAAATGGTGTTTGAAAGCTACGGATTACCAAAAAAGCACTATGAATCTCATGTTGCAGCTACTACATACCTCCTCCGCCCTACCAAGTACAGAGCAGCACCTGCTGGGGCGGAGGACGGTATTGGTAATGTAGGTTCGAATTTTTAACCAAACTAAGCCATTATATAAAATAATTTATCAAAGTAATACATTTTTCTAAAATTTTACAAAACTAGTATAAACGTATTTCACGGTAACGTTTTAGGGTATATTTTTATTTTTTAAAAACTAACAGCATTAGGTTGATGTACGTTACTGTAAGTAACGTTTTACTCCTAAAACGTCATTTTCAGTAACGTCTTACTCCTAAAATGTTACTATGAGTAACGTTTTAGGAGTAAAATGTTACTATGAGTAACGTATATCAATCTGACGCCATCAACTTTTAAAAAATAAAATATATCCTAAAACGTTACTGTGAAATACGTTTATACTAATTATGTAAAATTTTAAAAAAATATATTATTTTGGTGAATGACTTTATATAAAGACTTAGTTTGGTCAAAACCTCTGTAGGTTCCAATATACATACAGATAAAGGCTTCTCAGCGGTTCTATTTCAGAATCAGATAAATGCTTTGCAAATCGAAACAAAAAGTGGGGAGTGGATACCTATTGATGTACCTCCATCTGCCTTTGTCTTCGTGGCTGGTGATGCTTATGAGGTACTACTACGCTTTTTTCTTATTTATTTTTTTCATCTGGTGTCTGATATCCACATATATGAGTGTAGGCATGGAGTAATGGAAGAATATATTCACCGAGACACCAAGTGTTGATGAAAGAGGATAAAGAAAGGTATACATTGGCGTTATTCACATTCAATAAAGGAATAACAGATATACCTGAGGAATTGGTGGATGAAACACATCCTATACAATACAAGCCTTTTGATAATTTTGATTTAGTTATGTACTACAGTACTGGTGCTAGCCCCATGGCTTATGGCACTGCTAAACCTTATTGTGGTATTAATGCTCAATAGCTTACCTATTTTATTATAAATAATATGAGTTCAAACCAGTTTTAAGATGAACTCTATGTGTAATTTCAACTATCTATTTCAAATTCAATATAATATAAGATTGTTACATTTATTGACCTAATGCTCAATTGAAGTGGCTAATATAGAGATAAGCTCATATATAAATTTTTTGGGATTGTTTAGAGGAGATATGAATTAGTTTGGATTGAAAAGAAAAACAATCTGTATTGATAAAAATGAACGTTTGCAATGTATAAATATTGTTTATAAATATGGATACATCTCTAAGACATAGTTATACACAATATATACAAAGTAATGTTTTATTTATACAATATTGAAACATTAAATAACAACTTATATAACTCCACGTTAAATTAGGGCATCTCCAACCCAATACTCTATTTTACTTTTCAAATATAGAGTTCTTTATTTTTTCAGACAACTAACTCCAATCCAATTCTCTATTTTACGCTCTAAAAAGGAATAAAAAAAGAATATTTTTCTCTCTCTTCAATATTATATTATTATTTCTATTTCATTCTTATTTCTTATTTCATAATATAAATCCTTTATTTTTTTCCAAATAATTACTTTATTTAATTTTTAATGTGGTATAAAATTATTTTTATACTACATCTTTAAATAACATAAATTGCAAGAAAATATAATATATTATATAAATTAGGGGATAAATACAAATAAAGTGACATACCATTACATAAATATTCAATTTTCAAAATCATTACGTTGCTCCCATAAATGCTCTATTAATGCAATACGGAGTTCAAAATGAGCATTTTTATCCTTAATTTTTTTTACGTCTACCTAAAAGTTGTTCAAATTGGAGATTTTCATCTACCACGATTTCTATTGTAGGGTTGAAGCCTCTAAGACATCTTGAATTGGTGCATTGAAATCACGTTCATCCTCAATTATAATGTTGTGCAGTATAATACATGTAATCATTATATCATATAGCAAATCCTTTCTCCAAACACGTGACGGTCCTGCAATAATTGCAAAATGTGATTGCAAAACTCCAAATGCACGTTCAACATTTTTTCGACACGATTCTTGTTTCATCGCGAAATATTTCTTCTTTTGGGAATGAGGATCACGAATAGTTTGAACAATTGTAGACCATTTAGGATATATACCATCAGCTAAGTAATGACCCATATTGTATTCTTTTCCTTGAATAACATAATGGGCGGGAGACGCAATACCGCTAGCAAGATTGAAAAATAAATGTGATGACTCTAAAACATTAATATCGTTGTTGGTGTCAGGCAAACCAAAATGAGCATGTCGAAAGGCTAGATAGATATATCAAAGCCAAGGAATTTCGAGATAAATTAATATTTTAATAAAAAATTTAGAAATTATTAGTGATCCAAATGTTCGTGATTACCTGCAACGAGTACAACAACGAATACTTGAAAAAAGAAATTGACAGTCACAACCACAATCGCAACAATTTTCGGCCTACGTGGCACTAGTTCTAAAAAAATCTCAACACATGTTGGGCCCACAAAATAGTGTCACGTAAGCCGAATAGGGGTTGAGAAAATTATTTATAAAATATGTTCAGGGGTAAAAGGATCATAGTGTAATATAAGTATGTCTCTGAGATTTCGGGCATAGGTTGAGGGGATACTTGTACATTATCCCCATTTTTTACCTTGTCAGACACTTCCTAACTTATTTTAAGTCATTTTTTACTTGTTTTAAGTTATTTTGTGTGTGTGTGTGTGTGTGTGTATATATATATCAAACACTTTAGGAGTCAAAAAATGACTTAAAAGTAGGTTTGATAAACTTTTAAGTCAATTTAAACACCCTCTAAATATTGAACTGTTGAGGACAATGTTTTAAAAGGATGAGGCGTGAAGTCAGACGTTTTATTCAGTATGGGGCGAGACATAAGCTTCGAGACACAGGACATAAGTCTCATGAATCTACGGACCGTAATCTCATGTATATTCAATTTTTTAATTTTATTACTAAGAAAATAAGCAAAAATATAACTTTCAGTTATCTTACAAACAAATTTTAATAATTAACCTATAATATATAGAAAAAAAATATTATATTTTTTATTTGAAAATAGTATTAATAACAAATAATGAAGAAAAAAGCATTACAATTATTATTTGAGAAATATCATATTATCATTACACTAATAATAAAAAATATAACTTAAAGCAAAAAAAATACGCCCCAATTTTTAAAATTTACGCCCTATGAATCAACGTCTTTAATCTGCACCCCAAAATATTTTTTGTACGTCCCATCCCAAACTCGCCCCAAATAAATGTACTAATTATTCAATGCTGAGTATATTGTATAACAACTATAAATATTTACACTATTAAATATTATGAACCAACAACTAGATTGGACATTATAACTGATCATAAGATAATTAAAGCTAAGCTCAACTAATCAGCTGATTCGTAATTTAATAATTTATTTATAATTTTATATATTTAATCTAACTGCACTTGATGTAATTAAGTCATTGTTTATTTTTACATTAAACAATTTCTTAATAAGTTACTCTAAATAATATTCGTCTCGATTAAGAAAAAGAAAAAAGAATGGACCAATATATTAATCAGAGTATGTAATTATTAACCAGGGAAAATTTCCCGAAGATATGTATGATAATTTAATATGAGCAGACCAAAAGAATAGTAATAAAAAATAACGGAGAGTTTTTTTTATATAGACACTCAAAATAACTTAATTATGTTTCATAACTATAGTTTGTTAATTATGATTCGTACCTATAGGAGAGGAGTAATACGAGCGAGATTGGGAGAGAGAGGAGAGCGAGAGAGGACATAAAGTGGAGAGAGGTAAATGTATATGTATATCTGTCAAATAATTATATATATATGTAATTGGTATACATATGTATTTGTATATCTAGCGAGTGAAATTGAGAGAACAAGGGGAGAGGCGAGCAAGATTGGAAAGAAAGAGGCGAGTGAAATAAGGCATAGAATGGAGAGAGGAGAATTGTATACATATATCTATCAAATAATTGTATATATGTAACTAGTATATAAATGTATTTGTATATTTGTCTAGCGAGATTGAGAGAGGTGACGTAATTACAACTAAATTTAAGCTTTGAGCCATAATTAATTCAAACTATAATATATTAGTTAATTAATTAATATATATTTGTATAAGGGCATAATTTTCCTTTAAAATAACTACGTTTATGTTGCGTATGATAAATTAATAAACATGAAACTAATTATTTGTTGTTTGACGTCATATGTCCTACAATAATTATCACTTATATCTTGCTGATGAGCACCAAATAAATTTGTAATAAAATAAACTAGAGCTGTAATGGTCAAAGTTTGGTAATAAAATGTTTTTTATTTACCAGAAAAACTGTTCATGTTTAATCAATTCTCAGTCGTACTTTCATTAATCAATTCTTTATAAGTTAATAAAAAATAATGCACCATAAAATAATAAATATGATTTCATGAATGAGCACATCAATCATAATTAACTTACCCGTCCGTCCATATCAAATACTTGATATTCGTTACTAACTTTTTTTAAAAAATATTTTTTTGTCTAAATATAAAGTTTGTCCACTTGAAATTTTACAGTGGCTTAAAAACAAAGAAAAATGCTCAAATATAGAGAAAAGACATAAAATCACCATTAAAATTGTCTCGAATTTTCATAAAGACATTTTAACTTTGCGATTGTTCTATTACCCCACTAAACAATTTTGAACAGATATTATTATGCCATTTTTCGATCAGCCCCAAATTTTAAGAAGCAGGTGAGTTCACACCCCAATCATTACATGACACGTGTTAATTTAATTAAAAATATAAAGTTTTTTCATTTTAAATTAAACCTTTATCTTTTTCTTTATTTATTTCTCTCTATCTCTTACTTTTGAATTTTAATTTTGATCTATCTTAAATTTTATTTCATCTTCCACCTCCCACTTTCAAGTGATTTATCACTTCATTTTCTTTTTTTTCTTCACCTCCCATCCCCCATGTCAAATTGAAACTCACTTCCATTTTTTTTCTTCTTCTTCTCCAGTCAAATTCTTTATAAAATTCATACTATTATTTAGACTTTTAGTGAATTATTGATAACAAAATTAATTATTTTTAAAGAAAATTTAAAATTTTGAAGGTATCATCAACTACTCATTTTCATATAAATTTAAAATTAGAAATGATAATTTTAAAAGAATCAATTAATTTCTCAAAATTGGAAAGAACTTAATTGAAAAAAACTATATGATACTTCCTAATTATCTTGAAATCTAATGAGTTTATCGAATTGTTCGAAATGTAAGAAAATATTTAGATAATATTTTAAAGCTAAAGAGAGTAAAACTAATAGTAATAAAAGAAAAAGAAAGGTGAAGTTGTGATAAAAATGATGATATTGAAAGTAAGAAGCTGTAATGAATGGAGATGACAAATGAATTTTTGAAAAGAAAGAAGAAAGAAAGAGAAAAAATAAAAAGGAAAATAATTAAAATAATAAGAAAAATAAGAAAATATATTTTATAATAAAATTCTTGTAAAACTAAAATTATATTAGTTATTTTAGGCTGCTTACTCTCTCTTTGAGAGAGTGCACACCACTTCTATATCAGATGGATGAAAAACAATGTAATTATATCCATTCAAAATTGTTTAGTGCGGTAATAGGACGATTGTAAAGTTAAAATATCTTTTTAAAAATTCGGGACAACTTCATTGGTGACTTTATGTCTTTTCTCTCAAATATACAATCAAATGGTTAGAAAAGGTTCATTTATGTAATTCGTTAAAAGTTTGGCTTATCTATGTCATTGATGTTAAAAAAAATGCTAGCTCATCCATGCCATTTTTTCACTCCGATTATGCAAAATCATTTTTTACATCCCAAACAACTTTTAGCATCTTTCAATTGGAGATTTTAGATCAATCTTTTTGCTTCTTCCTAAGAACACCAAGAACACATAAAGAACATTAACAATTCCCAAATTTCAACTTTATTTATTTATTCTTTATGAAACCACCTCAAGTATCAATAGTAGTTTCCTCCGAGTTAGATATCAAAACTCAATATCTTTTGAGCGCGAATTCGACTTAACTCAATAAGACTCACTTGAAATTTCTCCAAAGTTTCAAAACATCAACATTCTTTAATAGTAGAATCTTCTCTACAACTTCAAATCATTTGAAATTTGAGAAAAGACATAAAGTGACACCCGAAGTTGTCCCGAATTTTCAAAAAGACACCTAAACTATGCAAGTGTCCTATTACCCCCTCAAACAATCCTAAACTGATATTATTACATCATTTTTTGTCCACCTGGCATGGAAAGTGTATAAACTCTCTTAAAGAGCGTGAACAAACTAAAAAAACGAATATAGTTTTTATTTTTACAAGAATTTTACTATAAAATATATATTTTTAATTTTTTTAACTTTTTCTCCTTATTATTTCTTTTTTTTTCTTTCTTCCTTCTTCAATAATTCATTGTCATCTTCATTAACTTATCACTTTCAATGTCAATTTTTATCATGACTCCATCTCTCTTTTATTCTACTATTAGTTTAACTCTCTTTAATTTTAAAATTATATCTAAATATTTTAATACATTTCAAAAAATGTGATAAACCCACTAGATTTCAAGATGATTATTAGACATTATTTAGTTTTTTTTTATCCAAATTCGAATTAAACTTTTTCAATTTACGGAGAATTTTCATGCTTTCAAAATTATCATTTTTAATTTTGAATTTATATGAAAATGAGATAAATTAAATGATGGTACCTACAAAATTTTGATCTTTCTTAGAAAAATAATTAGTTTTGTTATCAATAACTCAACAAAGCCTAAAAAATAGCATAATTTTAGAAAGTAAGAAATTTGACCAAATAAGAAGAAGAAAAGAGAAAGAAAATTGAGGGGCTCAACTTGATATGGGCGTGGGGTTAGGTGAAGAAGAAGAAATAATGAAAGAAAATGGAGAAAGCTTGAAAGTTGGGATAGAAAATGAATTAAAAATTTAAATGAAATTAAAATAAAAATAAGAAAACTAAAATAAGTCAAAAAGTAAGGGAAAGAAATAAAGAAAAACTTAAAATGAAAAAAAATAATATTTCAAATTGAATTAACACGTGTCACACAATGATTGGTGTGTGATCACACTTGCCGTTTAAAATCTGAAATTGATCCAAAAATGATGTAATAATATATGTTCGAAATAGTTTAGGGGGGTAATAGGACATCTGCATAGTTAAGATGTCTTTTTAAAAATTGAGGACAACTTCAGGTGTCACTTTATGTCTTTTCTCTTTGAAATTTCAAACATAGACTCAAAAAATAATAGGGAACAGAGATCTAATGTCAAAAACAACTACAAAAACATAAATCAAAGCAATTTTTTGAATTTTTAGGACTAATTTTTGTTTTTTTGGAATATTTTTTTATATACATGTGAAAATTTTAGAATCTACAAATGATTTTAAAATTTAAATTTTTCAAAAAATAAATTAATGATGTCGCCGGAATTTGAGATGATTTAGTGAAAAATGAATAAAAAGAAACAAAAAGAGTACAGTTGATCCAAAAACTTCGATTAATAAGTGTTAAACCTTGTTTGGAGGGATAAAAGTTGATTTTGCAAAATCAGAATTAAAAATGAGTCTTTTCTTTAACAACATTGACATAGATGAGCCAACTTTTGAAGGATGACATAAATGAGTCTTTTATGAAAGTTTGATATTACATTTAAACCTTTTCCCTAAAAAAATAATAGATGCGATTAATTTTGTTAAACACTTTACTTAACACTTTAGAATCGTCTATATAACTAACTTTGAAAGAGTGACATGCATTAGTATTAATCCCCCATATACCAAAGCTAGAAACATTGAGTTCCAAATTTTGAAAATGAACAAAAACACATTGATTATGAGTGATTCCAAAATTCCCATAATTGATCTCACCAAATTAGACAAGTACTCAAATTCTTGGGTACCATTGTGCAATAACGTTCGACATGCACTTGAAGAATATGGTTATTTTATAGCACTCTATGACGATGATAAGAAGAATAAGATTTCAAAGGAAATATTTGATGTAATGGAAGAATTATTTGATCTTCCCATTGAAACAAAGAGAAAAAACACTTCTGACTTTTATTTCTATCAATGGAATGGTCTACTGAAACAAGCTCCTCTTCATGAAAGCTTTGGGATCCCTCATCCAACTGATGTTGAAGCACTACAAAGCTTCACTACACTTATGTGGCCACAAGGCAACCAAAGATTTTGGTGAGACATATTCCCTTTTTCCTTGATTTTATTTTCTCCGTGAACATTCTTAGTAGCTTAGTTAATTGGTTGGTTATCTAAACTAAGAAGGCTATAATCCCCTTCCTTTTTTATAACCCCCACACTGCACCTGCATATGTCCCAACTCGCTCTGCCTCCACATGATCATGTAAGTGATTAATGTTCATTCCTAAAAATAATAATCAAGAAAGGAAAATAGCAGCAAATAATGATACTTATATTTCAATAATTTATGTAAAGATTACCATGTTTGATTCTTTAATCTCACAATTGCCAACTAAAGAGTTTTGATGTATTTTGTCTTTCTAATATGACTTGAATAATATGAGTTACACTCATCTTGTCAACTTAATAGACTGACCGGATGTAATTTAAATTTGTTTAAATCGTATAATTTTAACTTAAGATTAATTAAACTTTATTAACCAATAATTTGACTTATTCAACCTATTTTAAAATCCAATATGAATTTATCAATGAGATTTCATTATCTACCTACTAATCCCGCCCCAAACCCACACCCAATCCCATTGTCATCCGGAGTTTGATACAAAAACATTTGTATAACCGATTACAACAAGTTTGATACAGTTTCAATTTTAATAACCTCCAAGGCTTACGGTATATATATATATATATTGCGTATTCTAGTGAAACAGTGACATCGTACGTCAAGGTAGCAGCAGAAGTAGAGCAATTGGTGGATAAAATGGTATTCGAGAGCTATGGAGTAGCAGAAAGGCACTATGAATCTCATGTTGCAGCCACTACATACCTCCTCCGCCCTATTAAGTACAGACCACCACTCCAAGGGGCGGAGGACGGGTCTGGCAATATCGGTTGCAATGCACACACGGATAAAAGCTTCTCCACACTTCTCTTTCAGAATCAAATAAATGCTTTGCAAGTTGAAACCAAAAGTGGAGAGTGGATTGATGTTGATGTCCCTCCCTCCGCCCTCGTCTTCATGGCTGGTGATGCTTATGAGGTAAGGTTGCCATTTTGTCAGTTTCACCATCAATCTCAAATTATTTCATCGAGTACCTATTATATTCCTACATGTAGCAAGCAACTATAAACTAGTTCTATTGTACTAGCTAACATTTCGTGGGGTATGTTCATTGAGTTTTCTTCACTAAAATTGTTAAATTTTATCTCACAAATCATTTTTTGCATCACGTTAAAACTAGTGGCAAAGTTATGTTTGTGGGATTCCATCTAGTAGTAAAGCTTGATTATGCCCCATAGGGCCTATTCAAGAAAACCACTCCCTATCAAAAGAAAATAGGCAGAGCTCAAAACTGAGACATCTTGTTACAGGCCACTGCACCACATCCTTTGGTGCATCAAAGTTCACACATCATTCCGTTATTTAATGCGACAAAAAGTAAGTAATTTTGTTTGTGGAAGTAGGCATGGAGCAATGGAAGAATATATGCAGCAAGGCACCAAGTGTTGATGAAAGAGGATAAGCAAAGGTATACATTGGCGTTATTCACATTCAACAAAGGAATAACAGATATACCTGAGGAATTAGTGGATGAAACACATCCTATACAATACAAGCCTTTTGATAATTTTGGATTAGCTTGGTACTACCTCTCTGGTGCTAGCTCCATGGCTCATGGCACTGCTAAACCTTACTGTGGATTTAGTGCTACGTAACTTCAATTTCATGTTCTTACAATTAAGATTTCATAGTCTGGAAATTGAATTATTAAGGAAATAAAAGACAAACTATGTAACAAGTGTGTGGGACTTCAATTATATATAAATCCATTCGGTCAACTTCTCTACTTAGTTCACTCAAACTACCAATCGTTTAATTTTCAAAAAAAATAAACTAGTTCTCTAAAGATTAAAATTAAATGTTCTCTTAGATCTCATGACCCTGTCCACTGGCAAGTGACAAAGGAGAAGAAAATACTAATTCACACCAGCGTTTTGCACCAAACCAAATTAATTTAGCATAGTTAAGCGATAAGTTACAAATATTGACAAGGTAACCTAGTATAGCTGAGTTGTACAAACAACTTCTAGATACAAAACCATTGATTAGATTGTTTAAGGAGGTTTCTGCATCAAATTGTCATTGCTTACCTCACATCTTGATCAAAGGTCAACTTCATGCTGTATGAGGTCAATCTGCACTAATGGGACTGTTCCCTGATGTTGTCCAATTGCTGATGGAACACCGATGGTATCCATCTCTTAGCTCTGAGATGCACGTCGGAAATAATACCTGCACACGTGAAATATAATGAATTATGCTAATGGAAACTGACGACGAATGTTTATTCTTGGTTTAGAGTTATAATAGTTAATATCTCACACTAGAGCCAACTCAGAAAGAGGATTTTGGTTTTTCTCTTTCCCCTTTGGAGAAGCAGTAAACTACAAAGCCCTATTTATTGGGCACGCTAAAGAAAAAATATTCAAAGGTATCAATAATACAAAATCTAGTACGACAACCAACTTTTATGAAGCATGCTTGCACACATACAAACAGGATTACATTTGTGCCACACACAACAGAGGAACTTACACATAAATATTTATGCCATGGAGAGCAGCATACTTCCGCAGCAGACGTTCAATTGTATACCATTCTGACCTGTCAGAACCATCCTGATAACCGATTCTTGGCATGTGGATCGATGCTTGAAATATCAAAAAGTATAAAATAGACTATTAGGATATTGCAGTGGCAGAAAAAAACAGTCACCATCAAAGAGAATATTTGAGCAATGTTTACAAATGTAATCATGATAATAGCTGGAGATGCATCATGTTATAGCCAAGAATACTTTTGAATAAATGTTTTTGCAAACACAATAAACAGTAATGTTTAAACAATTATAGAAATTTCTTGTATTTATTTTTACTAACTAACAGCTGGTACAGGTTCAGACCTACCTGCCACATCAGTGCATAACCCCCCAACCCCACCCCCCACCCCACATCCCCAGAAATTCCTGACCAGGAATAACATAGCTCATCATGTCTGGATGAGCAGATCAGATCAGCCTTTTCAAACAATATAGACATTACTCCAATAAGTTCATGAGTGCTGTCCGAAAATAATCATTGATGCTCAAATAAATAGTGTTCTACTCTCCTCCTATCTAAGCAAAAAGTACTTGCTTTTACTTTACATGTTAATAAGAGAAGCTAGATATGCAAGTCGCTTGAGATGTTGAACAGGGAGGTTTTGATTTAACGTATATTACTATATGAATTTCAAGTAAAATATTCAATCCCTAAGGTGTATATCAAAACAAACTGGCTCTCAAATATTTCTTGGTTATAAAAAAAATTGAAATAAGGAACTCAAATGCAGATCAAACAAAACATAGAGAACTCAAACTACAAATAGAACAGAAGAAACGTTTCTATAAGCATGGAAATTGGAAATACCGGACTTCTGAGCAGCTGAATACGATGCCTTTGACAGACATCTCTCCAAGTCGGGGATGGAGATACTGCCGCGTGGGACTTTGCGCCTAGGGTTGTATGACTGCACAACAGCCAAAGCTACACATTGAGGTGAACCACTGCCCTTAGCTAGATCCTCTACATCACAATGATCGCATGGAGATATCAAGAGAATTAATTTAAGGTATAGCAGAAGACCAATAAAAGAAATTTGACAGTACTAAGTGGAGCAGGAGGAGAAGAGTACAGGCAAAAAGAAGGAAAATACACGACGACAATATTTTTAAGATATTTTTTTCTCATTTTGATAATTAAGTAGTAGCTCATATTAGGTGTAGTGCAGGTCATAGAAGCCACCAATCCGGCAGCCCATGTGGAACCTATCATTTCTTTTATTCTCTGCCAATAAGGATATCTATTTTTTCCCTAGTAAAGATGAGTTCTTCTGTGAGAAGCATCTTCCCCAAAATCTTCCACTTAAACTGGTGTGAACCCTCCAAGCTTTTCTATCAATGTAGTGAGCATATCCACTAACATAACATTTTATATCTTACAAAGACTCCTAATTGACAAGTCGAGATAAACAAACATTCCATGATTTTAAACTGATTAGCATGATTGACTCATCCACATATGCAGCAGGAGGTAATAACTGGTTGAACTGCAAACTTATGTGTGCAAAATATTACTAAACTCCACCACAAAAAGGAAGCATTTGTCCAAAGAGAACTAATTAAAGTGGAAGAAATGCATGTGCACATACACCTCTTCTCTCATAAGTATCAAGTACACAATTCACTGAGTTCCTAAATTAGCACAGGGCTAGTTAAAACCATGAATAACAGTGCTAGTGATGTCACAGAAAACAAACTGATGACCTTGACTAGTTAAAGCACCAAATTTACCTGTGATCTCTATAAGATGAAGATCGCCTAGATGAAGATCACCAAATTCAGAAGCTCGTTCATACG
Organism: Solanum pennellii; assembly: GCF_001406875.1. Classification (NCBI taxonomy): domain Eukaryota; kingdom Viridiplantae; phylum Streptophyta; class Magnoliopsida; order Solanales; family Solanaceae; genus Solanum; species Solanum pennellii. The sequence goes on from NC_028637.1 coordinate 94,484,419, forward strand.
CTGCAGGTACACTAGTTGACAGTCTTGCCAATGCATCAAACATACCCCCATGACCCCAGTTTCCTGATGTATCAACACAGCTACCAAAATTGACTAGTCAGAACATGCACATGAAACTTTGCCAAGCTTGAGTGGTTTTAAGAAATTATCAAATGCAGGTGTCCTCTGTTTATCTCAAAAATTAATAATTTTAGTACTCACAACATATCCAACCCAATAATGGAAAGCTTAACACGTCTGTGCAATTAAAACAGTGGCAAAAATACTTTTATAAAAGCTGTGATAAGCATCACAAGCTTGACCTGAAAAGATAAGTGTTTCATATACACCTGAATATGATGGTCGGCTCTGATGGAGACACTTTAGAAGGACGGGTGCAGTCACCGTAAACAAAGTGAACGGCTCCAGAATCAGACGAGATATCAGTATCAGGAGCTGATACAGGATCTTTGACCGATAAGGAGTGGTATCCAAGAGTCTCCCATTTTGACATTTTCTCCTCCTCTGCCTTCTTCTTTGCAGCTTCAGCTTTTAGATGTTTTTCTTCAGGCAAGCTTCGCCTGTTTCCCAGCTCGAAAATTGGATTATGGTTTATCTGTGATGCTTCCTTGAATTTCTCAACCCACTCGAGATACGAAGTTTCATCAAGAATTTGATCAAGCTTAACAGACTCTGGACCCCTTTTCGTAACCACATTAAACTCACTTAAGAAGTTAGCTGGCTTAACCTCAAACTTGTCATCTCTAGCTGAACTTTCTTTATTGCGAAACGCCATAATTGTTTCTGCCATTGCAGTCAATTCATTCCTATCAAATTTATCTGATTCTTCATTGGTTACTTCCGCGGGATCTAGCATATGCAAGCCAAGCATAACAGATCGCAAGTCACCAGCTTCAGCTCCTGCCATCTCTTTCCCTTCCTGATCCAAGACATCATCTCCTACAATGTTGTGACTAAGCTGTAACTTCCGTTGAGCTCTACGCATGATAACCTACACAATCAAAACCTTCCTTTAGGGTAACTAAATATCAACTTTGAAGTAGCTCTCAAATCTTCTCCTCACCTCCTCCACTGACTGCTCTGTGACTAAATTTATAGATAACACGTGGTTTGTTTGACCAATTCGGTGAGCACGTTGCAAGGCCTGCTTGTCTACCTGAGGATTCCAATCTTGCTCGTAAAATATGACCTACACCACCAACACTTGTCAAGGAGATGAAAGAAATGGATGTCCAACCAAAACAAGACAGGTCCATATGTTACTAACACCACTATGCAGTGGCCAAAAGGAAGAGGAATGACTATTTTGTGCCATTGAAATCGCACTTAAGACAAGAATTACAGTATATTATTCAAATCACTTGCAAGAAGTGCACCATTAAGCATTGCCAGGTCCAGAAAAATTATGACTTCCTAACACATGCTCCACCTATCATCCAGTAGGTATCAACTGGCATCACTGTGATGCATGTTGTCAACAAAATATGAGCTATCAGCACTTTTTTCCTAGATGGTATAACTCGTGAGCTAAACTTCTTGATGATAACGATTAGGAAAAGAGTAGCGCGTCAATATCCATAAATGAAGATAATATCCTTTAACAAATTTGAGATCAAGCATTGAACCAGTTCGAACTTGAACTGTTAGATATTCTACCTGTGCATTACAATTTCGCTTTTGCGTATGATCCAAGTGTCTCTATCACCTCTTTCCATATATTAAGAGGAGAAAACGTTAATGAATGAATACTCCTTACTTGAACAATATATATTCGAAAAAAGTACTTGTACAATATAAGGATTAACCCGAGTATATAATCTTAAACCAATCTGATAATAAAAGTTCGGCCAGTAATTGTCACTCACTGTATCAGCAGCCACAAGATTCAACCCAACTCCACCAGCTCTTGTTGAAATCAAGAAAACAAATGCTGCATTTTGTTCAGCTTCAAACTTTGATCTATTATGACTAAAGCTCCTGATTGCAGCAAAGCGCTCTTCCGCACGAATTGAACCATCAAGACGCTCATAAGAATACTTCCTCAATTCCAGATAATCCTGTACAAGATTAACAAAGCAGAAGAACCGTTCAACTGCCGGTTGAACTGTTCAAACATTTCTAATGGAGTTTTTGTAAAACATACCAGATTACAAACATTTACCTGCAGTATATCAAGTGTTTGAGTCATCTGAGAGAAAAGAAGAACCCTGTGTCCACAAGCATGAAGTTTTTGAAGAAGATGATCCAATATTAGCAGCTTGCCGCTAGCCTGACAGCACTTAATGGTTAGAAAACCATACCCATGAAAACGACATACTTTCCTGGGGTGAAACATTAGTAATAAATACAAAAGAATGCAGGATAATCTTTTAACGCTAAATAACTAACAGCTGCATACCCTTAACTTAGTAACAGCCGGGTAGATTGCCATTACTTAAAGGTGCATACCCAGTGTGAAATCTACAGACACAAAATTACGAATTGTGACAATCAGCAGAAAGCAGATACAGTACCTGAACCAGGTGTTCTCCCTCTTCATATGGTTCCGGTTCTATACCAGCAAAAAGGTAAGGATGACTACATGCTTTTCGTAGTTGAATTACCTGAAAGTGAAGTATTAGGGAAGACACAAGCTGGAGCTCTAACAAATAGATCTCCAAGTCCAAAGCATTTTTCTCACCCTTTAAAGGCTAAAACAGCTACTTAAGCATAATATTTATGACAAAATGAGTGGAGATGCTGAACCTCAGAAAGATACTTAATGAACTGTCATAGAATGCAGATTTAACTTAGAAAAGGATGTGAGTATTGAAAAAGAATGTCAATGAACTTCTCTTAATATGCAAAATTATTTGCCAGCAAGCTTCTGCTCTTACTTCCATCAGATCACATTAACTCCAAAATCGGACTGTAAGAATGTTAACTCTTTAAATAACAAAAGAAGTGCATAAATCTCAAGTCATTCAACAAAATGATTGGCCTAACGTAGCAATTCACTGAAAAGCACAAACAATTAATGTTGAAGGTATTCCAAATACCAATATGTAAGTTACCTCATTGACTATAGTCTATAAGGTATAATCAGTCACTTTATGTCATAGAGCCTGTTTGCTTTTGCTGATTGTAAATACCTGATAAGTTTCAAGTGTTGAGAAGTGTTCTTAAGTATTGAAACTGATGCTAGAAACTAAGCAGTTAAACATTGGATAAAAGTGCTGAAACTAATAATAAGCAGCTCCCATGCTTGGTAAAAAGGTGTTCTTTTAATTAAATGACTAAAGTGTCCTTAAAATTTGTACAAAGTATTATAAATTTGAAAATATCTTTTTAAAAAAGGGAAAAACCACAAATATAGAATGAACATGAAGTTAGGGGTTTTGTTTTGAGAAAGATAGTTCGAGAATTAAAAAATATATCAAGGATAAAATAGTAAAAGTCTTGGTCAATCAAAAAGTGCTTATAAGTTGAAAAGCCATAAGTTAGAATTGATCAACTGATTATTTTTTAACTTACAAGCACTTTAGATGTTTAGCCAATGCATAAATAAGCTAACATGTGTTTTATAAATAAGCTAACATGTGTTTTATAAACTAGTTTGACCAGCTTATAAGTTTAGCCAAACATCATGAAGCAGAAACCTACAATCGGATTACAAATATTAGTAGTCAGTTCATATTACATGACAATTTTAAGTCTAATTATCTGCTTCTTTCTCAGTCTGGTGTTTCCGCACTTTCAGATGCAGTACCAACTAAGATTCATTTAACTTACGAAGTATGTAAAACTAATCCTAAAAACTAAATATTTTACACAAGTATAGCCCAATTATTTTATAAGTAACATGTCATCAACTTTAAAGTGTGACTAGTTATTATAAACAAAAAATCGCCACATGTAACGGTTCCATATGTATTACTTATACTATACAATAGCCGAGAGTCATAGCTTAATTCTTACCACCAGTTATCAACTCAAACTCTATTATTTAACACCTACTAATAATCCTGGCCAGAATTTGGCATCTAGTCAACCTAAAAAAAGAAGCTCCATAGCTACTCTAACTAATCAGGATGTAGTAAACTAGGGACCATTCATAATGCATTAAGAGTATTCATAACCTACAGAAGCTTTCCGTAGCCACTCATAATGCATTAAGAAACCTCTAGTTGTACATTTGAAATCAACCACACATGGAAGAACAAGTTAAAATCATCAAACCCAAAATAAGAAATTCCTTGGCCAAAAGAATAGGTATATACAATATTCTGCAACGACCGAGTACTGGGTGCTCCAGAAGCAAGTGCTAGCAGCTGAGTTAGCTCCTTCCTTAGTATAGACATATATACCTTCTTTTGCAGGGCCACCAGTGGTGCCATCCTAGAATCAAAATTATTAACATATTAGCAACACTACACAAAAGTAAGTCCAAGGAAACCACGTGACATACTATCGACAGCCATCTAAAGATGACATATCCTCTACCAGCTCTAGTGGAACTTCTGCAATCATATGTCATTTTGCCAAATCAGCAACCATGGAGAAAGATGAACTTACACAGTGATCTCAGTAAGAGGAGGCAGCACAAGAGTCCCCAACTCGATAAGCTGAGATTTAGTTCGTCGGAGCATAAACGCCCCTATTACATATTTCAAAATTTTGAATTGTTCCTTAGCTTTGTCTGCATCAAGACCTACTCAGCGGAGCCATATTAGAGAAAACATAGGAGTGAGTCCATTGCTTTCAAGTAAATGTAAAAACATGTAACATGTGGCAATGTTATTTGGGATTTAAAGATGCTCCTACATAATTCGACCCAATCTTGTGAAGTGGACTCAACCTGTGAATTCTGAAGTCCCACTTAAGATCTCAGAAAACATTCAGTAGCATTTTCATATTAAAGAATTACTCTGAACTTTCACAATATCTTTCTTAGTCCCCTAGACTTGATTCACAGTTGAAAAACTCCCATTTATAAAAACTAAGGGCCCAATGTCTGTCTCAATAACCCAACTTACAGTATGTTGCAAAAGAGTTACACGAGCAATGCTAATTTTAACTGAAAAAACATATAACTGGACAAACAAATTCCAGAAGAGTCGTGGTCTTTTTCCGAGGGGTGTGGAGAAAGAAGAAGAACAATAAACAACTCTTTCTCAGAAATATAGAAATATAAAAATGACTGTTGCTTGTCACTAGCCGTTTCTCTTCCTCCCAACCACTGCCACCCAATTCATAGCATCCTCTTTTCCAGTAAGCATAACAAATTGTTTAGAGAAGTATGTAGAGAAAGAGAGGAGGCATTGGCAGGTTGTAAGGGTCTGCATATTTTTTGTTAGAATTGGAATAGGTTTATACAATCCTATTGGAATAGGAATAGGTTTATACAATCCTATTAGAATAGGAATAGGAATACTAAATAGTATCCTACTTGGTAAAGAATTGTATTCTAGGGTCTATAAATATTGTAGAATCTATAAATAGGGTCTCTATGTAATAATGTAGAAAACATCATTTTTTCATAATGTAGAAAACATCAACAATTCAATATTATTTTTTCCCTATATTTCTCACATTTTTCAATCAGATGACTCTAGAATGCACCATGTAATCAACAGTTTAAACAACATTTATTTTGAGCAGGAAAATGGTTGATATCCTCCACACATCCATTTTGCGGAGTGTAAGATATGGAGACTTGGCCTAATTCAACTCAAAAGCTAGCTCAAGATAGGGGATAGCCCTAGTCCATATAAGCAGACCATAAGTCCATTCCCAACCGATGTGGGACTCTAACCAACTCTAACACCCCCTTCACGCCTATAACACAGGGCCCAAATAAGGAAGGACCTATCTCTAATACCATGTAAGATATGGAGACTTGGACTTAATTCAAGCTCAAATGCTAAGTTATGAGGAGAGGATTGACAAGTCCATATAAGCAAACCACCCGTCATTACCCAACCAATATGGAATTCTAAGTCACTCCAACACTAAGTTACACAGGTAGGCTGCTAACATTGTGGTCACTATCAGGTAAAATCTGTCCCTATGCTATATCAGAACAAAGATCAGAGATCATTGGCAGTTAAAAGTAAATTGGTTGTAGATTGTTCTCCAAATCTATAAAATATCCTATGAAGTAACAAGAGTACAAAAACCACTAAAAAAATTCAATATATATATATATATATGAAAAGAAGATTAGCCATAGCAAAGTTGTCCAAACTAGGCGAGAAAATTATCAACCTAAGAACTACACAAATAAAACAGTGTCAAAAATTTATGTGGTCTTCTTTAAAGAAAACTGGCTAGCAAATGACTCATGACAGGTGTAAGTATTACATGATGGATCTCCAGCTTCCTTGAATGCAGAGAGGAACTGCTCCAGTGTTCCAAAAACTGAAGGCATACAAAAGCGCAAAAGAGCCCAAAGCTCAGAAAGGTTGTTTTGTATGGGTGTGCCAGTCATCAGCAATTTCCTTGGCATAACAAAACGCTCTTTGAGCACATTATACAGGACCTGTAAAGATTTCAAACACTCAGCAAACAAAGATTTAATTGTTGAAAGTCAACTGCCCACTCCCCCCACGCCCAAACCAAAAGTTAAATTGAAATATAAAAATTGCTCCAGAACTATAAGAAATAGATTAATGACAAAATCATGCAGACATACTAATACATATCTCAAGTTTGCATTTATTCTAATCTACAAAAGGAAATAGTTAATCAAGAAAAAATATCTGAGAATGTCCATGCAGTTCCAATGAAAGCTGGGAGGGTAACTTTATTTTTCAAAGTAATGATATTTTGAAGACATATCATCAGATTACCTCTCAAGAGAAAAAGAACTCCATTCAAGAACTTGGAAGTTCAGAAAAAGAATGATTATATCTCTATTCTCTTAAGGGACAGAATATAATATGTATCCAAATCTGCTATAATGATTCATCCAAAACACAGATAATCCCTACCCATACGTTTTCTGTTATAAGAATAATCATATTTATCCAGATACATGGTAAGGTTGCAGGACACTATCACATCCCTATTAGAATGTTAGATACACCAGTGTTCGTTTACGCACTTAATTAACAGCTTAACACAACTTTAAAGGATAACCGGTGAGGTGCTGAAAATCTTAACAAGTTAAGAAGGGATGTCTTATGGCAAGGAAGCAAGATTGAGAAAAGTTTCAACCTGGTAAAATGGAGGCAGTTCAGCAAAGCAAGAGTTTTGGAGGTCTGGGAGTGAGGAACTTAAAGCTTCATAATAAGAGTATACTTACCAAATGGCTATGGAGATTTACTCGAGAAAATCAGTCCTTGTGGAGGGAGATTATCCTTCATAAGTATGGCCCGGAGGGGCAATGGTGCACTAATAAAGTGACTAATACATATGGGGTTGGGGATTGGAAATCTATCAGGAATCTATGAACGACTCTCAAGCTAAACACCAAAATTAGAGTTGGTAGGGGAGACAAAAGAGGACTGGAGTCGTCATGGCACACTTTAATCCCTTTTTCCTAGACTATTCTCAATAAGCTTGAATACTAGACGCAGTATACAAGAAATGTGGTCCCCTCAAAGGTGGAACCTCACTTTCAGAAGACCCCTAAATGATTGGGAAATACCATGGGTAGTAGATTTTCTAACACTAATAGAAAACTTCCCGGGCATTAATACAGATTCAGACAAACTCATTTGGAGGCACCACAATGATGGAATTCTCACTGTTAACAGAGTATACAAAAGGGAACTGAGTGTTGCTGGAGGCAGGTCAACTGGACCTTGGAATACTATATGGAAAAGTGTGGCTCCTAATAAAGTGAAATGCTTCACTTGGCTAGTAGCCAGGAAAGCATGCTTGACACGTGAGGCACTGCAAAAAAGGGGGTTCATCATAGCATCTAGATGCCTCCTCTGCAAGGAGGCAGGCACTAGAAACCAACAAACACCTTTTCATGCATTGCAAAGTAACGACACAAATTTGGGCTATGTTCACTGCCATTGCTGGAATCAATTGGATCATGCCTGAACATACTGCAGACTTGCTTAGCTGTTGGATCAGAAGAGGAGGAAGCAAAAGCCAAAAAATATGGTGGAGGACAGTCCCAGCCTGCATCTGGTGGACCATTTGGAAGGAGAGGAACCAGAGGAGCTTTGAAGGAAAAGATCCTCTATTTTGAAGATTAAGTGGAAAGTAATTACTTCACTAGGTTTTTGGTGTAAAGAACAGAGTATAGAAGAGGAAATCCAATTAGTGGATTTTATAGGCTTTTTGTAAGTATCTCTCTTTTCTTTTTTTGTAAACTATTTGGAAGTAGCCAACATAGCCTTAATGCTGAAGGAATACAATTTACCAATTTCAAAAAAAAAAGGTAATCTGCAGGATTGACTTTATTCAACTTGATCACACATGATAACTGCATAAGTTGTCATTGTAGCTTATACCGGTTTTGAATATTTTACATGCAACAGTAGATATGCATCAATTCCGTACTGGTTGGGTTAGCTATATGAATCTTCAATAACCATTCAGCTCGGTTTGAACATGTTTATGTAGTCAGAAATGGCACGGATACCACCATTCTAATTGTGCTCTTTTTAGGAGAAGGGATTTTGGCTACTATGAGTACAGACATAAAGCGGCTTGCCCTCTATTTCTAGGCTTGCTGAAGGATGAAGGTCGTTAAGTATCACACATTGATGAGGAAATGGGTCGTTATCTCCTTATATGGTCTTGGGAAATCCTCACCTCTTGCGCTAGCTTTTGAGGTTGAATTAAGGCCCGAGATACATTTCATCATCAGGGATGGGAAAATATGGTTATAGGAGGTTCATGAATTTAATGTATAGAATGGGATTTCAAGGAAAAATAGCCTAAATAAGAGAAAGAGTTCCTCACTTGACTTCGAGCCGGGGAAGACTAGTTTAAGAACTATAAAGATCTTTAAATATATGAATCATACATTAAACCCCCATATCAGTTGTGATATCTCAAGATTTGTGAAACAAAATACAGAGAATTTCAGCCATACACTAGATGGATTCTTGAGCCTTTGTGCTTCGTCAATTATTGCATAACACCAAGGAACTTGGGATAGAAAATCTTCATCAAGTAATACTATGTCGTAAGTAGTTAAAAGCACATCAAAAGGTAGTGATTTTGCCTGTAAAAAATGAGGAAAATCAAGGTAAGATAAATAACAAAAGAATTGACAGTTCTTGAAGAGAAAAATAATGTGTAAAGCCCCAGTGATGTCTTTAGACGTCCAAATATAGCTTATATAAACGTATACAAAGTACCTACATAAAATTAAAATGATTGTTTGTAGAGACACACTTTAACAACTTAAAAGTGTGTATACAACCCAATACTTACATCCAAAGCCTCCCTGTTCATACTCTCATATATCTTCCTACGCAAGTTGCGCCGATGCTCCTTGTCTCCAGTATAGGATAGCACTCTCAATTTTGGGGCAAAATTGGCCATTTCAAACATCCAACCATCCGTCACGCTAAGAGGACAGAGTACCACTGCAACATTTTGCCAGAGCTAAGCATGGATTGTTAACCTAAGATGTATCTCGGCTACTATTTATTTTAAGATCAAAATTACAGTTCTTCCCACTCACAGAATGGTCCAGGAGTCTTTAGATAGACTTTCAGGTAGCTCAACAATGATATAGCTTGCAAAGTCTTCCCCAATCCCATCTGCCAAGAAACCATTAATAGCAAAGAGAAAATCAAGACAATATCCATCGACTACAAATTCGCTACTTAACAGATCACGGTATTTTGTACTACCATTTATAGATAGTGCAAACCCAACCTAGACAAGCTTGAGGAAGGAGAGTTAAGTAAACAAAACATTTCTCCTAGCAAAGACCACTTAGTTTTCACCTATGTTTCATTTAGTCAAGGCTCCAAATCTAGTTTTCACCTATGTTTCATTTAGTCAAGGCTCCAAATCTTCCAATCAACACGAAGTTCTCTTAAGAGTCTTAAATCTTTGTCTAGTAAGCACTCATGGACACAGCCAGAATTCAAAGTATCCAAAAGGAAGATGGTAACAAGAAAAAATAAAGAAAAACTTATTTGGTGACCAGTTCAAAGACATAAATTGCAATCCACTTTAATTTAATAAAACACATTTAATCACTTGCTGCAGAAATTCTGATCTGATCCATAAAAGCACAAGAAATAGAAAATTTATAGCAAGTTCTAAGAAGGAACTTGTTAAATGTTGTGTGCAATTGTGTATATTTATACACTTTTCTTAATGTTCTTAATGTTTTTTGAGAAAGTTACTTTTTTTGAGAAAGAATGTTCTAAATGTTTTTTCATCCGGGTTTTCAAGATTCTTTTTCAACATTTTCACATGATCTTTGATCAATTCTGTCAAGATGCTAAGAAATTCAGTTTCATAATGTGCTACATGGATCCTTCATTTCCCTGAACAGTTAACAGCCCCATGTGGGATGATTGCTAAGCAGAGTGAATCATTCATGTAAAGGCCATTATATAATAGGTGTTAACTGCCTTGCTGAAACAATCAGCTTTGGATTATTTTTTTATCAACATAGATTGTAAAATATTAATTTTCAACATAATTCAATTTCATGTATTACCCTAGGTAAACTAGTACATTGACATATCCCCACAGGCAACTTTTTTAATGATTTAGGATAATGCGAAAATCTTGGGGAACAAAAATACCAGTTAAGATATCGATTCCACAAGGGAAATAGCATAGTTCCACCAAACATTACGCTTTCACTAAATATTTTGTGAAGCATAATATTGAGAAGAAAGACTGAAGAATTTTAACATTGTTCCTATAACTTTTTATTCTCTTTGCCCTTTATCCCCTGTTACTACAAAACACTTTCAGATAATTTCAGGTTTATACAGCAGAAGTTCAGAATTTTGAAGTCCCTATAAATTTCTTTTCAAATGCGCCTATCTACTTCGATATAACAACAGAAAGACCAACATTTCTTATACAGACATATCTCACAAAAACAATTAACCATTCCACTGTGGCTACATTCACCTCAAAGAGAAACACAACAAACTTTTCAAGCACCTAACATGAAAAGATTGCGCGCGTTCACACCTCAATAAAGTCTTTTGAGTTTTGACTCTTCATCATAAGAAGATAAATTAAAAAAACAATTAAATGCTGGCCTTAATGTTGGCAGTGATACCTCATCCCCTGCAAGAAAAATAAAATGACAACATCACCGTTCATGTCAAATTATGATAAGCAATTATAGAAATAAATACTCCCGGCATCACAAAAAACATAGCAAATTCGACTCATTCGTTGTTCAGTGTTATCTCAGACATTTTCATTACTTTCTATATGAAATGATGGTAATAATCTATAAATTGATAGTTTAAGGTTATTCAAAAGAGTAGCCTTATAAACAGATCCAAAATTGAGACTTGAAAGAAGTAGTAAACATCATCTTCCGATTAAATTATGTCCTCCTTGTTAAGGAAACACCGCAAGATGAAAGTACTACAAAAAAAAATACTGCAACTTCATTCACTTACAGTTTCGTTCACTTTCTTCATAGTTATAGACATCACATTCGGTTAAAATTAAATTACGGCTTCCTTGCTGAAGGAACGTCAAGAAATTAACTCAATACATATGATTAACACAGTTTCATTAACTTTATGTGTAAAAATAACTTTATAGAACGAGGCAATACCGAGAATGACGTTGACGCCGAGAAGGTATCTTCGGACGAGCCATGAGACTCCTTCAACTTGGTGAGGTTTAAGAGCCGCTTCGACTCCTAAGTCAACGGAGTTGACCGGCGGATCATCGGCAACTGAATCACCGGCGTAGACAAACTTCGCCGCAGCGATTAATCTCTGCTCGAAATTCATCGGCAAACAGAATCGTGGAAGCAATTGGAAACGGGGAAGGGGCGGTGCTGAAAAGTGGAAACTACCGCTTCTTTTTAATTTTATTTCTTTTTAGAGCCAAAATGTTTATTCGAACCCCGGGAGACGTGCGCGGGGAGTGTTATTTTACCAGAACGCCCTCGGACAGCGTTATTTTGCAAAGAGAAAATTGGAAAATAGGTTTTCTTTTTTTATATAAATATTGTGTTTGAAAATCTGTTTGCAAAAATTGTGTTCCTTGACAAAATGTTAGTAGCACTACTTGCACTATTTTATCCGAAAGAGTTTCTTGCACAAAATGTTAATAACGGAAAAAGGATCAAAAATATCTTCTAATTTTATTTTATTGGTTAATTATGTCTTTATTATTAAAATAGAGTTATTTTTATTCCTGTTGTTATCTTCTCTTTTAACAAATACTCCAAATCAAAATAAATTATCCAAAAAAAAATCATCATCTCATTCTAACCCACACCCGACCCAACAAACAAGTACCCCAAGCAATTAGCCTTCTTCAATATATCATGAGACTCAAGCTCAATTTTTTCAGAAATAAACTTCTGATAAACCTCAGAAGTTTCTTTAGCAATATTAAAAGGACCCAGTCAAATTCTTTTCTTGTTAAATAGGTTTGTAATCTCAATAGCAATTTTCTTGATTTTTTTTCTCGAACAATAGGAAACAACACTCAAAGAGCTTATATATTTTAGTAAAAAATGAATCTTTACATTCGATGAATTCGAGGTCCGACAGTCCACCATTAATGGCGGATTGAAATTTTTTTTTTCAAACCTAATTAGGAGAGGATACAATTTACCAGAAAATTGATAAAAATCCAATGGTTTTTGCTGTTTGATAAAAAAAGATTGAATCTTTACCCCTTTTTTTTTTAATAATCTCATAAACAATAATCTTTGATCCTTTTTCCTAAGATGATTCTGTAGCATGTGGGTCTCAACTTTTTACTCTTATTTTTCTATGGATTTCAATTATCCATGTAACTTGTTTACAGTGAAGCTATTGCCGCTAGTGGTAGATTCTATGAAGATATTTGTCTTGTTTTAATGAAGATCAATTATGTTAAAGTAAGAAAATTGAATCCACAAGAATATATGTTTTTGCAAATATATGTAGCTTTTAAGGAGTAAAGAGATTTTTTTTTATTTAGCAAGGAAGAAGATGAAGAAATTGATTTTGGGATTTAATTTGACATGTTTTATGGGTTGGAGTTAAATTTGGGTAAAAAAATATGAAATCGCATAATTTCAATTGAAATTGGATAATTTTGAGCTTTTCATACAATTGAGGGGTATATATGACAAGTTTGATAACGATAAAGGTAAAAGTAACTTTGTTTTAATTATAAGAGTATAGTCAACCAATAAAATAAAGTTAAAGGATATTTTTGACTCTTTTCCCTATTTAAAAATTCGAGAAAATGATTAAATTTTGTACAAATTATTTGAGAATCACTTTAAAAAAATTATGTTATAATTCAAATTTTAGTTGCTAAATGTACTAGAAAGATTTTGTTGCATTTTATAAATTGTGAACGTCTTATATAATATAATGAGACAAGTGTCAAAAACACACCTAAAACTATTCATTTATTTTTTTTGAGTTTCATATATAAACTATTGAGAGTGTGAGTTTCATACCTAAACTATCATCTTTTAGTTTAAGAAACACACATCAGTGGTGTGTGTAATGCACTTTCTCTTTTATTTGAAAAAATTTTGACACATGGCATTTCACATACATAAACTATTTTACCTAGATAAAATAATAATAAAATATTAATATTAATTAAATTTTAAAGATTAAAGTATTACTATCTATATAAAATAAATAAATTATTTTTCTTACCCCACTCCATCACTCTGCCCCCCCCCCAAATAAAAAATAAAAAAACACCTACATCCCCCCGATAGAAATTGATATTATTTTTTTAAAAAAATAAAAACCACCCCATCCTAATTATTCCTCCGCTTCTAATTTTTATTTTTATTATGTTTTTCTCATTTTGTGTTAGATATGCACGTACATATATTTTTAGAAAAAAAATTCTATTAGTGTACCTAATATGACATAAATAACTAAAAAAATTAAAAAAAGTCTTGTGATGGCAAGTAAAAACTATTTTCGATATGTATATCTAAACACTGAAAAAAAATTGGAAGTGGAGAGTTAAGTGGGATGGGTAGAATTTCTACATTAGTATTTGAGGAGGGGGTCGAGACGAAGTAAAAAAATGAAATACTTTTATAAAAGAAATTTAATCAAAATAAAAAAACTTAAAAAAATGGTGGGGGGGGGGGGTTGGGGGGTGAGAGAAAGTGATGGCGTGGGGTAAGAAAAATATTTTACATTCTTTATAAAGAAAATATTATTTTTTATAGTAGTTTTAAAAATTTTAATTTTAATTAATACTAATAATTTATTTAATTTTTGTCAAGGTTGAATATTTTGTCCATCTGAAGTGTAATGTGGAAATTCTTTAAAATAAAAGAGAGAGAGTATTACACATACCATGATAAGATGGGTATAAAAGAGAGAGGTGTGTTTCTCAAACTAAAAAAATAATAGTTTAGTTTGAGTCTAAAATTTCTACTTTGGAAGAGTCTAAAGATCTATCTACCATCTCTCTTGTTGAATTGATAAGTGTTCTTCAGACAAGATAAATTGTTGAAGGCAATTTTTATGCAAACTATCAAAAATAAAATAAAATTGATTATTCCTTGCAAATATTGCAAATAGAAAAACACATCTGGAAAAATTATGTTGGTGGAGATATGATGCGGTATGTGGAAGTTGCAAACAAACAAATCATGTTATGAAAGTGTGCAAATTCAAATACACTCAATATAAATCACAAGCATTATTAGTATAAGAAGAATGTGAGGATCAATTCAACTTGAGTTTGAGGGGAATGTTGAAATTTGGTAGAATTTATTTACTTTTATTTTTTACTCTAAAAATAGTTTATAGTATTTAATTTTCTTTCAAATCTAGGGTTTATATTAATGACAAAATATTTAAATTTATTTTAGTTTAGATCTAGAAGGATTCTCTTTTATTCTCCTTAATTATTTATAAATAGGGATGTACAATTCTATTTGCATCAATGCAAAAATCAATACAAAAAGTTATTATTCATTATCTCTTTAATTTCTCTTTCTAGTTTCTTCTGTTCCATAACAATAGTTTAGGTATCAAACTTAAACTCTCAATACTTTAGATATGAAACAAAAAGAAAGTATAATTTAGGTATGTTTTTGACACATATCAGTTATCTCTTACGTAATATGAATGTTCAGATTTCTTTAATATAAGTATATTAATGTAAAAACATAATCTTAGTCAAATAACGTGAATTGCAACAATGACATACAAATCAATTAACAAAAAGAATATCGTATTAGCAAGGGTAAATCAATCAAATCATAAAATTGTCTTACATTAATGGTAAATAAATTAAAAGGATCACTATTTTATTTTATTTTTCTTAATTAAATTGAACCTATATGAGCACTTCCAATCTATACCATTGCAACAAGGAGCTATTCGATGGTGAGTGCAATATTAGTCTGACCCATTCATATGGACAAATCTAGCATACAGCTTACGAATTTATTGTTAGGCTCATCTTAAATATAATATATATACTTTATATTTTGTATATATGTGATGAAATTTTCAATGAATTAAATATATCAAAGAGTGAATTAAAAATAATGTTAGGGTTAATTTTATGGCCCATTTTCTAGTACCCATAAACAAATTACTCACATCAAATAAAAAAAATCAGGCCACTGAATGTATTTTCTTAATTTCTTGGCTTGGATATTGGTAGAAATAGATTGAAACTTTAGCATGGGCTTAGAACTTACACCTTTAACAATTTGATTTGACGGAGAGATCAATTAATAAATATTCGTTTTACATGATTTCACCTAATTTATCTAAATATAAATCCTTGCAGAAAATTTTTTAAAAAACAATACTCCTATACCGAATTTCGACCCAAAATGGCCACCATTTTATTTTTAAAACTAAAACAACTTCCTTTTTACTTAGGTTTCTAGAATTCATAGGTTCGACATAAGTGTAAAAATTGAACTCAATTTTATGTATTTCCCCATTATGTTTGGTCAAGAACCGGGGTTATGGTCTTTTTTTTATATAAAAAAAGAAATAACAAGGATTTATATTTAGATTAGTTAGCTAGGTAAAGCCTAGTAATAGATTAAATTGACAATTATCGTAATTTATAGTATTTTTTACGTAAGTTGTATATTTTTAAAAAATTAAAAATAAAATAAAATAAATTAAAATGAAAGAACCACGAAAAAAAAAGATAGTACAGTTATCAAAAAGGCATGTCCATCATAGCCTGTCCGATTATTGTCAATTATTTTTTATATATAATGGAAATGTATAAAAGAGCCACAAATAATACTAAAGACATATATGATTAATAGGCAGACGTGGAATATTTTTATATCAATTTTAATAATTAAAGATAGTTTTAACTCTTTTGAATTTAAAAAGTACTACTACTACTAAATAAAAATATTAAATATACCTTGGAACCAAATAAAATAAATATATTGTGTTGAACTTCTAAATATAACAATAATTCAGAACTCATAATATTCGAGTTTTAAATTTCTCTTTGCGCCTTGAAGCAATTAGCCCGACATTCAAGACCATCATTCCTCTCTATTACATTTTTATTAATTATTAAGTTGCCTAAAGAAACTCCAAATCTCTTTTATTTATTTAAGAAATTTATTCATTTATACTCACCTTGTTAAATTGGAACACATGGAATATAAAAAATATAGTTTCTTTTTTAATACTAATATTTTTTTAAAAGATATTGAATTCATAGCTCGTTTTAGTTATGTGTTGAATTTGTAACAAAATATTTATACATACAAATTTAATAAATTTCCTATTACAAATACATAACCTTGATATTGAATTCAAGACTTCCATTCTTCTCTATTACAGTTGAAGAACCTCGATGAAATCTCCTCCTCTTTGTTTTTTACTCACCTTATGTTAAAAGGAGACACGTGAAGAATTTTAAGACTTAATTAATTGATTAACTGACCTTAATAATGAAAGCTCAATTCTCCATATTGAATTCCGCTTTTCATTTCTCGTTTCTCCATCACATATTTTTTTTTTTTAAAAAAGGGACACATGGAATACAAGAACTATAGATTTTCTTTTCTTAAATAAAAGTGCGTATGTGCTCATTAGTGAAATCATTTTCTCTTCATGTTCAAAACCTTATTGCCACCAAAAATATAAATAAATGTACGATTAAATAAGCACTTAGGGTAAATCAAATTACAACTTTGCACAAAACAAATCATAATGTGCACTTCCTCTCCAATATCGTTCCCCTATGATTCTTGAAAGTCCAATAAAATAGTCTGATTAAAGATCGAGTCAAAATTTAAAATTTATAAATTCTAAATTCGTTATTCAACTCATCACTTATTTTACTTACATACGTGTAACTAAATATTTATATATATTCGATAAATTCCCTATTTAAAATACTGTAGAGTCCTTTTAAAAAGATACTAAGTTCAGGTGATCAAAATATATCTGATATTATACCTCGAAGCTAGGGCCCTACCCACCACCCTAAGATCCACACAATTGGAACATATCATTGATTGGACCTTGGTCAATACAAATTAAACCCCAAATTGGAAAGCTCCTATGTATTTTTATAATTTTGGGGGTAGTTCAATTTCAATCAATAATCATATTATATATTATAGAAAAATGGTGGAAGTTGATGAATGCATGAAATCATAAAGATTCCTCATTAGACGGCCATGAAATGAACAATGTGGACCCTCAATTGTCACTTTGTTGATGGAATCAACCACGACATCATATATTGGTATCAAATATTTGTGCATATAATCTAAAATATTAGTATAGTGTGAATTATAATCATGGACCAATTGTCCTTTTTTTTTTCTTTCTTATAAAATTAAAAAATAATATATGGTGCACTAGACTATATAGTAGTGTTACTATTATCAAAACTACTAGCTATAGGTACTTGTAAATATTATTAACTGGTCATTGGAGTTATGTATATTCTACTTAGTGATGATTACACTTTGCATAAAGTTAGATGACTTTTTTATTTTGCTGGCCAACTTGTGTTTGATTGTGGTGCCAATTGGCAAGCAAAACTAAATTTTCAAAACAAAGAATAAAATAAAAAGTCATGAAGGTATTCATCATTATAATCATTTTCATGCAAAACTTTGATTTTGTACGACAACAATGTAATAGTGATTCATCATTGTGCAATATAATGTATCGTGACACATATAAAACAATGCTAATATTAATTTGAGACACTGTAATTAATATTTCCTTCCGTGTAAAGATATCGATTATAAATGAGAGAAGTATTGGAAAACACTCTTAAATTTGGTGTAAATTATTATATAAGTTTTGTCTCTAAACTATTGACAGTTTAAAAAACATTCACCTTACTAACCAAACTTAGATACACCCCCGATCATGAAATAGCATGTGGTCTCAAACTCTTGTAAGAGTATGAAGACCTTTTAAAGCTGAGAGAAGTGTTGAAAACACCCTTAAATTTGGCGAGAATTTAGTGGTGTATTTCACTCATGTTATACAACGTGTACATAAGTTCAATTAGTCAAGTAAAAGGACGTTTTAAGGTTATTAATAGTTTGAAAGCGAAACTAATGATTCACTGGTGCAGATGTTTGCAATACTTCTTTAGTTATAAAACTAAATGAAACAATAGTTTTAGATGAAATTTAAAAATTAAACTGAATGAAATAATAATTTTAGATGAAATTTAGAAATTTAACTAACTATAGATCAAATAGAGGTATAATCTAGAAACTATAAAAAAGTAAAAAAGAAGTTATTATAAGAAAATAATTTGAAGCTAACAAAATTTGTCGGTAATCCATCGTCTATTCATCATGAAATAAGATCTACTACTTTATTTATATATTTATATAACAACAAAAATTATCTAAATCGAATTTGTGAAAAACTTATTGAATAGGAAAAAAAACTTTGATCTATTTACTTCAAATAACCATTAAAAAAAATCATATCAATCTATATAATCCAGTAAGCCACGAGATAGAACTGATGAATCTGCTTTGAAATTTACGCAGATTTTAATAATTTTAGTTTTAACTGAAGTGGCATATTACTTGAATTTTGAAGAAAGGTAGCAAACAACAAATAAACAATGTGAATATTATTTGTGCACTCATATTATATTTTATAGTATAATTAGGCAATAGGAAGTTGTCTTCCAATTAAGAAAAAGCAAGAAGCATAAATGGCCCACCACCTTAATTTTGTAAATATTATATTAGTAAGTTACAAAATCTCAATATGGTGACATATAGTCCCACCATATATTTTACAATTCCATACGATCTTAACAAAGCATAGGACAACTCGTCAATATTGCCAAAAAAATTAAATAGAAGCAAAATGAAAAAGAAAGCTTTTGCCCCCACCACCCACTCCAAATGGGTTCTTTCTAATTTATTTATTTCACCAGTCAAGTAATATAGTTAGAATTTTTTTTAAAAAATATTATTTTTTTTATATTGCCGCGAAAAAAGCGTGTTAGCTCGCTTTTCTTTCAGAACAAATAGCTTGTTTCCAGGACAAATGAAAGAAGATGTTGTAGATAGTCGTTACTTGGCTTACTTTACTCACAGTATAAATTTTTAATAAAAAGATGTCAATAGATAAATAGTCGATGACAATTACAAATTCAACCTTTAAACATGATAGATTTTAATAATCTAAGAAGATGAGTCATAATTCAATCTTTAAACGTGATAGATTTTAATAATCTAAGAAGATGAGTTATGAAATATATATCTAACTTTGTTTATGCTTATTTTTTCATACATACATACATATATATTATATTCGACTCCAAATCACTGGATATTATGCAGCGTGACAATTAATTAAATTCAACTGTGTTGTAATGTTTAAAAAAGAATGATATCTTTCTTTTTTTATAACAACTTTTCACGTGACATATTTAAGGCTACAAGATTAATGGACAGTTTTGTACATTTGACATAACTTTAGTTTATGAACACATGATCAAAAGTCTTATTTATTTTCTAATTCCGTGTCAGGTCAAATTAAATCATTCTTTGTGAGTAATAAAGAACAATAACTAGGTTCAAAATAAACATTTTATACATAAATAAATACATAACCTAGACTAAAACTATTAAATTGTGTCGTATTAAATTAAATGATTCCATAGTTGGATCCGCCACATGGAGGGGTGA
>NC_028637.1:94505178-94569831 GCF_001406875.1 Solanum pennellii
GGGTGGGGGGGGTTGAGGGTGATGTAAACTTACATATATTTATATATATATAAGATAGTTTGATGGATCTTTAATTTGTATCACTACCACCCAACTCTAAAACAAAAGCCAAAATGCAGGCCAAAGCTTGCCATAATATTAATAATATTCCTCCAAAACTCTTGCCACCGGCTAAACTGCCGTCCACGGTGGCGATGAGCCCGAGCCAATTAACATTGCCCAGCCACGTGGCGCGAGCCATAACGATCACCACGTCCCCAACTCATGAAGTTTACACACCAGAAATCGATGACACAGTTACTGCCTATTGGGATTACCAATTCCTTTTCGTGTCCCAACGTTCCGAAGCTACCGAACCCGTTTCACTTCGGGTCGTGGAAGGATCCATACCATCCGATTTCCCTTCCGGTACGTATTACCTCACCGGGCCGGGCCTATTCGCGGATGATCACGGTTCCACGGTGCACCCTCTAGACGGGCACGGCTACTTAAGAACATTTGAAATTGATGGCAGTACGGGTCAGGTTAAGTTTATGGCTAGGTACATTGAAACGGAGGCTCAGACCGAGGAGCGGGACCCGGTGAGTGGAAAGTGGAGGTTCACTCACCGGGGCCCGTTTTCGGTACTGAAAGGAGGGAAGATGGTTGGTAATACGAAAGTTATGAAGAATGTGGCGAATACTAGTGTGTTACAATGGGGTGGTAGGTTGTTTTGTTTGTGGGAAGGTGGTGATCCTTATGAAATTGATTCTAAAACTTTGAATACACTTGGAAAATATGAATTAATTAAGAACTCTGATCAAGTATTAGAAGATAAAAAAATTAGTCATAGTGATTTTCTGGATGTTGCTGCTCAAATATTGAAGCCTATATTATATGGTACGATACGGAAAGACTTTTATTGCTAAATAATGAAAATTGATCTTATTTAATGACGGATTAGCTAAATATTTTAATTTGCAGGGGTGTTTAAAATGTCTCCAAAGAGATTGTTATCTCATTACAAGATTGATACTCGTAGAAACAGACTTTTAATCATGTCATGCAACGCAGAGGATATGTTGCTCCCTAGGAGTAATTTTACATTTTATGGTAAGATTGTTTAATTTTATGAACTGAAAATTCAATTTAATTAATTTCTTAAGTTTCTTCCTTTTTAATGTTTAAAGTATCTATTGCACTAGCATTCATGTCTGGTGTAGTGTAAATTAGGTCCTTTTTTTAAATAAAGAAATCGATTTTAGATTTAACATAACTTCAAAAACTAGCTCATAAAGAAAAAATTATAAAATTTATATTAAAGAAACGATTCAACCTTAAAAAACCACCGATGTAAAACTTTTTACGGTAACTTCCAGCAATTAAAGCAAGTGAAGGAAAAACAAGCTTTTTCATATTATTTTGGCTTTTTTTTTGTTGCTTGTAAGCCTGACATCAGTAAGGGGGGATTTTATTATATGTTTTCCTTTTCTTGAAAATAAATAAATAAATAAGAGTAGAGGGTCCAGTGATAAATAATAAAATATTTATAATGTTTTTAATCTAAAACAAGGAGTAAACATAATTAAATGATCATTATCCTAGTATAATACTCCAATAATCCAACTCTATTTTTAAAAAAATTGTATATTTTCATCAACATCACATGTAGATGTAGTACAACGTTAACAAGAATAATTCTTTGTTTTTGTCTCCATATATTCATAATAATTCAACTTCTATTTAATTTAATTTAATTATTTTTTTTGTCTAGAATTTGATTCCAATTTCCAGCTACTACAAAGCCAAGAATTCGAGATCCCAGATCATTTAATGATACATGATTGGGCTTTTACTGATACTCACTATATATTGTTCGGCAATCGCATCAAACTCGATATTCCCGGTAACTAATTATTCGATTATTATATCAAAAATAAATATTTCATTTTACTTATTTATTCACTAAAATTTTGCGTACGCCATCGTTGCAGGGTCAATGACAGCAGTATGTGGGCTTTCTCCAATGATATCAGCATTATCAGTAAATCCAAGCAAATCAACATCTCCAATTTATTTGCTGCCTAGATTTCCTAATAATAATGTAGAAAGAGATTGGAGAAAACCTATAGAAGCTCCTTCACAAATTTGGGTGTTACATGTTGGAAATGCCTTTGAAGAAATTGATGAACAAAATGGAAACCTAAACATACAAATTCAGGCTTCTGGTTGCTCTTACCAATGGTTCAATTTCCAAAAAATGTTTGGTAAGCAAGCACGAGTTTATGTCTTCTGCACTGTCAGTATATATAAACTAAAACGTTTTATAGTAGATGATTAAAACTTAATTTGTTTCTTTTCCTCCATATATATTTTTCAGGCTATGATTGGCAAAGTGGTAAACTTGATCCTTCCATGATGAACGTAGAAGAAGGAGAAGAAAAGCTATTGCCTCACTTAGTTCAGGTCTTCTTCCTAATGTTTAGTTTATTAAAATAAAATCATAAAATTATTATTTTTAAAACAAAAAAAAAATTTAAAAGACGATTGGACTTAATCAATACATATAATCATTTTATTTCATGTGACACATCATATATGATGATACATGAGAAACTTTTTATTCTTTTAAGATGTTTCAGAATCGGGTCTTTATTATTATTTAATAGTAGTGTCACGTGTAATGCGAATTTGTGATTATGGATATGCAGGTATGTATAAACTTAGATAAAAAAGGGAATTGCACAAAATGTTCAGTAAATGATCTAAATCCTAAATGGAACAAAGCAGCAGATTTTCCAGCGATGAATCCAGAATTTTCAGGCAGAAAAAATAGATATATATATGCAGCAACATGTACAGGTTCACGTCAAGCGCTACCACATTTTCCTTTTGACACAGTTGTGAAATTAAACGCGGTTGATAAATCAGTCCAAAAGTGGTCAGCTGGTAGAAGAAGATTCATTGGTGAACCTGTTTTTATTCCAAGAGGAACTAATAAAGAGGATGATGGATACCTTCTTGTGGTTGAAGTAAGTAATTATAACTTACATATACACATACACTAATAAAGTTTGCATAGTTTAATGTCTTTTAGCACCACCTGTGTTATTTTTCTACGAGTAATATTACTTTTAGTTACTTTTACTTTAAGTAAAAATAAAAATATTTATACAATCAAGTTACTCATAACATAATTACAAGTAAATATCTATTGGTAACAAAAAATAGTTACTAGTGTGTTATATATAATAAGTTTTAATGTAAACGACTTTTTAAACTAGTAGTATATATAATTTAATTAAATATGTTATTTTTCGAGTGATATATATGATTGTGTAAGAAAAATTTAGGAGTTTATAAAGTTATATACATTTACAATGTGGTAAATTTTTATACTCTAGTGTCATCTTTACTTGTTATAGCAGACAATTCGTCCTAATTCAAAGATTGACAAATTAAACGTCACATTTAAAAGACATTATTTATAATTATATATATAAGAAAAATAGTATTACTTCTATTCTTATGATTTTGTGTGTGAATATTTAATTTGCAGTATGCAGTGTCAACACAAAGGTGTTATCTTGTAATTTTGGATGCACAAAAAATTGGAGAGAAGAATGAAGTAGTTGCAAGACTTGAAGTCCCAAGACATTTGAATTTTCCTCTTGGTTTTCATGGCTTTTGGGCTCCTACCAACTCTAGCCTAGCCAATCTACAAAAAATTGAATCCAAGTGTAAAAACTCTTGGTCAATGATGAAGGATAACATGGTTAAACTTGGACAATGAAAAAAAAAAAGTAAATAAATAATATTTTCATATATGTAGATGTTCATTAATAGCTTAATTATGCAAAAGTTTTTTAGAAAATTTAATAAGGTTATTTTTTGTAAAATAGTTCATTTTGTATACTAGAATCCACAAGAATTCCAACAATGTCAATTCTTTTATTTCAAATGTAAGCATTTTTTTAGTTGTATAAGCTATGATTATATAATTAATTTATTTTGTTATTATTATTTTAAATTCTTTTAATTTTTTATAATACGTAATTATCGATTATTTATAATTTTTCTGTGTAATTTTTCCTTACCAATTACGTTCAATTACCCATTACGTGATCAATCAAACATGTCAGACATTATAATTACATTCCATTAATTGCACCACATTCAATTGGCAAAGAAAAATTATGATTTCGGCTTATCTTATAGGTGATATGCTTCTTAAATAAAGACATATACCTTTGTAGCTAGATAAATTCATATAACAACTCCAATACTATACTTTCTCTATTTTTATACCTTTTAAAAAATAATTAACTAAGGATATAATAAGTAAAAAAAATATTCTTTCTTGATTCGTCTTTGTCGAAATCATTTGACACAAAATTTCTCTGAAAGAAATTTTTGTCATTTGAATATCTTTGATATATATTTATATATTTTTAATCTGCTCCTCTTTGAAGACATATTTTATTTTTTAAAAAAATATTTCTTTATAAGTGTAAATTTCAAAATTGATAAGTTTGATAGTTAAATCAATATTTTATCTAATTTTTTTAAAAAACAAGTATAAGGGAAAATTCCAAAATTAATAATTTTACGATTAGATAACTATTTAAAATAAATTCTTGAAATTTATTCTCGAGATCTATGACCCAAAGTCTACTTATTATGAAGGCGAAAATAAAATTGAAATGATCTAACAAACTCCTGTACTTATACAAGTTTGTATTATGAAATGTTCTATTTAAATTTTTACTAACTAGGCTCTTAACTCAATCAAAAGAAGATTTCTAAAGGAAAAATTATGTTAATACACAGTTTATTTTATCATAATCTCTAAAATTTTCTATCATTTGTAAAAATTACAATAATCTCTACTCTCTTCTATTCTCAGATACATCACTTTACGCTATGTATCGGTCGGATACATCACTTATACATAAAATATGGGAACGTACGTGATGTATTAAGATGTATTAGAAATCGAGACGCAATGTATCATGACTTTGAGAGATGTATTATAAATTAGGACGCAATGTATTGGGACATTTTGAGATGTATACTGTCACGGCCTAAACTGTCGTGATTAACACTCACAATATCCTCCGATGAGAGAACCATTACTACAACCCAACCAAACAATACTAATCAAAAGACAAACATTTAAAGATGTGGAAACATGTTCAAATAATCAATTTAAAAGCCGAGTTCTCATAAACTCAGTAAGTTATAAAAAAACAAACACAAACAAACAGAAATTTAACCCTTAAAATCCGAAAGTCATTGTATCAAAACTTTTTAATTAAACGATATAAGATAAAGGGATGCAATCATAAACAACTAAATATAAAGTAAAGAGTCTAAAAGGTCTAAGTCTGAAGTAAATGGACTAAGATCTTAGAAAAATACATGGTAGTCTGAAGGAACTGGCTCACCCTTGATCTCGACAAGTCAATGATCTCCTAGTTGAGATTTTCAAAGATGTCACGTACTCAACATAGAAAGAGCATATGCAATATCAGTACACAAACCAACGGTATACTGGTATGATCAAATGACCTTTTTAGTAAGTGCGACATACACAAGTAACTACAACATAGTAAACCACACATACACAAAAAGAATAACAATATACCATTTCATGCTCAATATATCAGTTTCACAATATCAATCTCAAATGTAATAGTCAATAATTGTTCTGTCATAGAACTCACACTCAAATTGTTAGCATGTCGAAACGTGACACCCGATCCGATCAACCACAATCACAAACACAATCAACACCGCAATGGTTCACAAATAGTTATTTCATTAATTTGTTTCATCTTTTCGTATTCACCTACGTGCATGAATACAATTAGAGTAGTTAGCAGACATATATAACACAAACGAAAAATCAAACCATCACTTACCTCGAAACTAAGCTTAAATATTATTAACTTGAGTTTTCCCTTTCCGGAGTCTCTTAGCTTGTTCTTGATTCTAAAACAAGTAATTCATGCAAAGGATCAATAATAGTGCCTAGTTTATCCGGGTTATATACAAATACAAACCCTTGGCCAATTGCAAAGGATAAATAACAAAGATAATAAGTTTTAAGAAACAATTTACGAATTAGGGGAGTAATTGACTTACCTTTAGCGCAAAAATAAGTGAAATATAAGAAGAATTAGCCGTAGGTCGCCCTTTTGCTCTCCAAGAATGAAGTTTGTTGGAAATAACATTTTTGAGACTTTTCCCATTTTTACTTGCGATTGGCCCGCTATGGCGGAAATAATCCTACAGTGGCAGGGTTTCACAAAGAGACTCAAAACTTGTGTTCCAAGTCTCCATTTCACAACATACCCTCAAACCTTAATGTTCGAAAATCATCCTTTCGCGCTAAGATCAATTACGGGAGTTCTACCGTCCGAATTCGATTTCATAAAACTGTACAAATTCCTTATCGTCTTGAGTCTTGACTATCCACTCAAATGATCAAAGTCATAATCAAACCTTCAATCCATTACCAGATTACCCTAGACCTCACCTGACTCAGATTTCGTTCAAGTCTAGCATAGGTAGGAAATTTACAAGTTACTACTCCTGAGTTTTTTGGCCAAATTCCTTCCCCATTGATTTATCCATAATGATGGAAACAAGCGTTTACATATGCCGATTATACAAAAATTTAAAGGATTTTGTAACTGAAAAAGATTAGAGATCATATGTAATTTGCTCTCAACACTAAGATTTTTGTAAAAGTTATATTTTTAAACCCTTACTACCGTGTAGTTCACTCGTCAATGTCACATCAAATTCACGTCACCTTAATTAATAATATGTCATAATTATCTTCATTAAGTATTGTTAGAATTATTGACTAAAATATTAAATAAAATGTAAAATGATAAAATGTTAACTCCAAATAGCCGCATCCAAAATCCAATCGTCGCCACTCCTCTTTCTCTCTCTCCATTTCCATTGTAATATAGCTAGAACCCATCAGTATCCTCGTTCTCCTCTCAATTGTCTTCCTTTCTCTGCACCACCAACGTTCCCTTGCGAACCACCAGAGACCACCTCTCCTCACCATCCTCTCAACGTACCAGCATGCCCCCAACAAACCCCTCGTTGCCTTACATTCTGGCAAAAATGGGTCCAACTAATGTTGTCTCACTCCAATGCGATAGGGATTGACTATGAACTTCATCGAGCACTCATGCGTGAAGAAGATTTATTTTTAAAATTTGTTATTTTATTCTTTTATAATTTTAATATTTTAAATTTAAATATGATATTCAATTGCCACGTGTGTGATCACACATTCTTGCCAAATCAATCATCTGAATATCACACAGATATAATGAATGATCAAAAGAATTTGATATATTGTGCTTTAAAATACATACCTATTTAGATTTGCGAAAAAAAAAAAACAAAGAAAATAAACAGTAAGGTGTAAATTACAACTACGTATTTACCTGGCTACTTACCTTGCAAATTACTCTTTATGGTCAGTTTGTATAAAAGCCCTTCTTCTCCCATTGAAAAACCCTCACTGTCCCCTGCTACTCTCCTGCTCCGGCGGTGAATTTTGAACAACAAAAGAAGTACACAAGCTGCCGCAGCTCCGGTAGCAATGTCGACAGGCTTTTCATTCTCCTCTTCTACTTCACCCTTCTCTTTCTCTTCAAATCCGTCTTTTTCCACCACCCCCTCTGTCACCGCTACCACATCCGCTTCCGGTTCTTCCCCATTTTCCTCGCCCTTCGCAAACCCTAACCCCACCTCCTCTGCTCCTTCTTTTGGCTTCGGTACATCTACTACTTCAGCCTCTTCTGCTCCTTCTTTTGGCTTCGGTTCATCTACTACTTCAGCCTCTTCTGCTCCTCCTTTTGGTTTCGGCTCTAATACCGGTGCTTCTACACCGTCATTTGGGTTTTCATCTAGTGCTGCTTCTGGTTCCAGTCCCCAACCAACTCTATTTGGATCTTCTTCCGGTTCGGCTGCAACTTCAAACCTATTCGGATCATCTTCCGGGTCGGGTACAACGACGAATCTCTTCGGATCCACTACATCTGCAAGTGGTTCGCCATTGTTTGGGGCGAATTCAGCTAGCGCCGCTGCCAATTCATCCCCTTTTGGGTCTTCACCTTTCGGGTCGTCAGGTACGCCCTCGCCGGGTTTGTTTGGGTCCAGTTCGGCTGCTGGTTCAAGTTCGGGCTTGGGCTTGCTTGGTTCTTCTCCGTTTTTATCATCAACTGCTGCTTCTACTGGAAATGCAGCATCTAGTGCTAGTACAACTCCATTTTCTTCATCTCCATTTGGGTCTTCTTCTTCAGCATCATCTTCACCTTTTGGATCATCTTCAACAGCCCCTTCATTTGGTTTTCCGTCATCAGCGGCCTCACTTTCGTTCCAGTCGGCGTCAAATTCAGCTTCTTCTTCACCTGGACTTTCGTTTGCCAGCTCGGCAGCTGCCAGTTCCTTTTCTTCTTCATCTGCATTTTCTTTCCCTGGTGCTTCACCCGCAAGTTCAGCTTCTTCTGCACCGGGATTTTCATTGTTAAGTACTTCAACCACCACTTCAGTATCTTCTGCACCGGGATTTTCGCTTGCTGCTGCATCAACTTGTTCTGCAGTCTCCTCACCAGCATTTTCATTTTCGACCTCGAGCTCAGCAGCATCAGGTCCAGCATGTTCATTATCAACGCCAACGCCGAGTGCAGCATCACCTGCACCTTCATTCTCTTTTTCCATGCCTGCTGCGGCTTCGTCATCCCCATCACCTTTTTCAGCTTCTACTACTTTGTCATTTTCGGTTGCAAAAGGGACTGTAAGCTCTGTAACAGCTTCTGCTGCTTCTTCAAGTGCTCCGGTGTCTAAACCTGCCAGTACTGGGTTTTCAATTTCTTCATCGCCTTTGTTTTCAACTGTTACTACCCCCACCAGCATTTCTACAACCGCAGCTGCTACTGGAGCTTCTTCTACGACTAGCGGGACTGGTTTATCTCTGACATTTCCTGCACCCACTTCTTCAGCTTCAACGACTAGTGCTGTTGATACATCTCCGATTGCTGGGTTTGGCACCTCTGCCCAATCTACAGGTTTTTCATTGTCTAGCAAAGCATCTGCACCAGCTTTATCCTCACAGCCTCAATCAACTGCGGCTGTGCCAAGCTTTGGTAAGGTTTACTCATACCCTGTTTGAATATTGTGTTATATCATATGATAATTAAACTTGATTATTGAATGGAATATAGTGACCGGCATACTTTAATGGAGCTTTGATTGGTTAATGAAGTGAAGGTTGTTGTGACTTTTTTCATTGATTGCAAAGGGAAGCCCATACCCATAAAGGTGGCTTAATCATCCATGACAACGATTTTCTTCTGCTGTATTTAACATTCCCTTGTGAGAGAAGTGAATGTTTTGCTAATTGTCAAGAGAAAATGTAGTTAGAGGCCATATTATTGAGGTGATATTCAGTGCTAATTTCCCCTTCATAAAAAAAAGATAATTGAGTACAAATTCCTCTCTTTTCTTTTCAGGGACTTTTTATAACTTAGTACAAAGTTTCTCAGATATTGCTAACTATTGTTTTAGGTGATTGAGATAAAGATGTTCAAATTTGACAGGTTAGCAATTTATTTAAACAGCAAGTTAAAATGTTAGAGCTCCTTCCTAATAGGAAAGATATTCTATAGTAAGATCATGCTGAAGAAGGAAAGAGTCTGAGAATTTGACTATGATATAGAGTTGTCTAGCCTATAAAGTTGCTCCTATAGTAAAGCTGGGAAGCATCCAGTAGGTGACGAGCTGCTAAGTGTCCATAGTACTGTGGTTGTCTGCTAGATGTACTAGCCAATAGCCATAGTCCCTGCTAAGTGTACTGTGCCTTCTTTAAGTGAATTGGTTCTGTTGATATGAAGTCCATACAGCAGTTGTGGAAATAAACAATCCAGCCATGCTGCAATAGGCCCAAATGAGCGTCTGTTGAGTGTTGAGTTTGAGGTTGTTGCTGGAGAGAATGGGAGCTTGAAGCAGTTTGAAACTCTCTGCTGACATGAATGACTTAAGTTTACCTCCATATCACTCTTAACTCTGGACAAATTTCAAGCAAATAAGATGACATTTCCACGGAAGAATATCATGAATAGTAAAACCACAAAGCCAGAATTTTGAAGTTAGGTGGCTAAAGTAACGGCAGCCATGGCTGTGCATCACGCCCTAGGGACATCATATTATGATGAACTGCTACACATGAAAACGAAGGACTGCTGAATCACCTAAAGGTGCATTTCAAATGGATCACAGAGTTGAAAAAGTTGGCATAGCTTCCAATATCAGGAACTTCTGATAGAGTAACGAGTTAGATGACTTGGGTCAACACGTAAATAAACAACAACAACAACAACTATACCTCAGCCCCAAACTACTTAATGTGGCTATTTGCTCTGATTGTGTCGCTCAATTTATACCCTTCAATCCGATAATTTAATATGTTGGGAACTTGTAAATGCTGCAGAGAAATCTCCAATCAATGTGGAAAATATGAAGTGGATTTGCTCGAGTTGGACAAAGGTTTTAGTTGATATAATTTAGGTGAAGGGATGATGAACTGCTTGTATCTCCTTTATTTCCTTCACAGGAGTAGTGCTAATTTTGTTCCAAGTGAAAATTTTTCTGTGTGCCATATCTCTCAATGTTTTATCATTTCTCCTCTTGTTTGTTGATTTAAGTAAACTGGAGAAGTAACATGTGTGAAATATTGGTTCAGATCTTACTGGAATTTTCAGTCTTAGATTCTTACAATCACACAGGATTTAGGTGTTTGAGAGCCTTGAAATATTATTTGCCAAGCCTGATAAATGCTTTTGGGCTCATTAGTTTGGTGTTACACATATGGTCATATATATATATATATGCACACTGCACCCACACTTATTTGTTGGTGCTCTACTGCTGCTAAGCATCTGCTTTTATCCCCTAGATGTACCAACGTTGTACACTTGTAGGGTTTAAATGTCAGAAAATAGGTTTATCTGCCAACATCCTTTTATGTGTTGCAATAATGTAAATTGTGCATATTTCAAATGTCTAAGCAGCATAGATAGGAATAGTTATAACAATTGAGCCTTTTGAAGCAATAGAGAGGAGAAGTTCTTTCCATGGTTGAGAAAACTCAAAACTTTCAACTATTACAGAAATGTGTCACGTATTATGTCTCCGTGCCTGTCCAATTTTGTTGCTACATCAAATAACATCTTTATGTTTGAAAGGATTACCACTAGTCTTTTAGCCAGGCTCATTAAATTTTTTCTTTCAATCATGGAACGATGCACTTCACCTGTCAGAAAAGTGCTCCCCTACGTTCACTTTTACTTGCCAGGTTGTACTTTGCTCGCGCTTTAAGAAACACTGATTGATATGGGTATTTTACCACAATACCATATTAATTGTTATTTAGTCTTGGGTCTTGGAAAGTGATTTGGGGAATAAGTAATTAATGCTAAGGGTAAAACATGAAAAAAACATGACCATCTCTTGATATGCTAAACGTGAAATGTGTTTTTAGTATAGGGACAAGCAGAGGTGAATGGAGGGAGCAAAATAGAAACACAAAACAATTTGAGTTGACCCGACTTATGGAACTGTGGAGGAACAGTTTGGAGCTGAAAATGGGCTGTTTAATCTTTAATCGTGTAGCACTAAAAACTTAATCTGTTAGGAAAGAACAACATTATGGATCATATGGAAATCTCTAGAAGAACTTTATTAGTTCACAAGGACCAATGGTGTTAGTTTGGTTAATCATTTACACATCCTGATACTAAAAGCACATTGTTTATCTTCTGCTTAGAGTTGCTGTAATTACTGATTACAACGTCGATGTCATTTCTAGTAGCATATTTACCATGTCCTGAAATATTAGTCCATGTTTGCTCCTCTAGAGTGAAACGAATATTTGAATAAGCTATCAAATGTATTTTATTGTTATTTAATGAAATGTTGTGGATTGTAGTACTTTTGGTTGTTCACAAACATTTAAATTTTATTCCAAAAATTGAAATTATCTACATCCCATTTATTTAAGATCAGAAGTGTGATCATCTACCTTACTCTGTCCTGCTTCCATTTTCCAAGCATTTCCAGATACAATATTAAGTGCCATTTGTTATTTTTTTTAGGTGTCCCGAGCACAACTTCTGCCACTGCAACTACTTCAGCTGCTCAAACATCATCACCCTTGACTGTGGCTTCTAGTAGTGGGTATGTATATTTTGATTGTTTAAAGTAAACTCAAACTTCTCTTATCTTACTAAAATAAGTTCCTGGGTTTATGCCAAGGAATGAAGAGAGTTTTGGGGGACGAAAAGTGCAAAGTGAATGAATAACATTGTGACTGCAGTAAATAGTTTATGAGCTTACTTCAGCTTGTGTGTTTGGAATGAGCAGTATTTTTGGCTTTTCTATTTGATGTTGCAATGTAGTAATTTATTTCAAAAGAGCTTCTCGTCCTTTCCTATATCAATTGACTTTCAAAAAAAAAGGCGTCTGGCTTCCAAAGATAGTGTAAAGCTCTATCCAGGTGTTGTTAGTTTAATGCGGATTGATGGTTTCTTATGCTATTGTATATTTTACAAAAATTCTTAACATCATTTGAGGAAGCATGGCTTCATTTCTGTCATCCTGAAACAATTGAAGTTAAAACTCAAATTGGAACGTACTAGGATTACAAAGTTTAACTTTTGGAGCAGCCACAATTTCCCTACAAGTATTGGCAATTGGGTATTATGCTTCTATAAAAATATGTGGTTGGGTACTATTGGTACAGAATTGTGTAGGTTATGGTTTTCTGGCTACCACCGTTGTTTTCCTACATCAGTAAATTCATTATTCAACCCACCAAAAAAAGGTCCTAGACTCACAAAGAAGTCAATGGAGAAGAAGAAACTATTAAGTTGCAGATTCTCTATACTCTGTACTGTTAGTTGGAAATTTATTGAATAATCAGCACAAGTCACAATT
This sequence comes from Solanum pennellii, assembly GCF_001406875.1. Classification (NCBI taxonomy): domain Eukaryota; kingdom Viridiplantae; phylum Streptophyta; class Magnoliopsida; order Solanales; family Solanaceae; genus Solanum; species Solanum pennellii. The sequence continues at coordinate 94,518,184 of NC_028637.1, forward strand.
AGTCCCCTCAGAAAGTAGAATTTGGATGTAATAATATCAAATAAAGCTCAATTCATCTGTTGTGGTGGTTATATATTTAGTAAAGAGGAGAGTCTATTATGAATGAGGTATAAAGATTTCTTCTACTTCTCTTTTCCAACTCATGCTAACCATGCAAAAAGAACATTATTTTGAGAATTTTATGGCCACAAATTAGGAATGTATTCTTCAATTGAGATCCAATCTTGTTGTGACCTGCTCTATGTGCATCAGTTTGGCTTTGAATTTTATTTTGTTTGCCCCTTTCTCTACAGGACTACTTCAACTTCTACTGTAGTTGCCACTTCCACACCGAAATTACCATCAGAAATTACAGGAAAGTCTGTAGAAGAGGTAACATATGTGCTAAATATTGGGTAGTATCTTTTTCTCTCTTTCCCCTTGTTAATCAATTCTAGGGGTGATATAATGCACTTACCTTTGATTTCACACGTATTGAACTATGGACTTCCTTGAATATGCTGAAGTTTCACTAACTTTTGTGGCCGAGTAATGTTTTAGCAAAAATTAATAATATGAACATACTGCACGAGGGGGGGATAGATGATAGAGACATTAATTTCAATATTTATTGGTCAGTTATCCAGTCTTTCTCAGTGAATATTTCACCCATTCCCGTTTCTTGTTGAGGAATTCACATTGTTCCTGTTTGTTACATATGTAACTTACTGCGTATTCCTTCTTTCAATGAAAGATCATCAAGGAATGGAACGCTGAGCTGCAGGAACGTACTGCAAAATTTAGAAAGCAGGCTAATGCGATTGCTGAGTGGGACAGAAGGATCTTGCAGAACCGTGATATTCTTCTCAAACTTGAGGTAACTTAAGATTTATTTAGAGTCAACATTCTTCTTTGGAAAATACCCAATATTTAATTCAGCTCTCTGCAAATCCATTTCTATTCTGTAGCTGCTGCATGCAGTAAGCTCCATGTCATATTTGTAGGCGTTTCCTGCTAAGAGGTCGAGTTTCCAAGATTAATAATAGAGCACTATATTCATTCTAATTGAGCTTTGCTGCTAAGTCCTGGTCAAAAGAGTTACTTGTAGCCATGTTCTTTAGTTGCGTTTTTCCTAACATACTTGTATAGGTTGTACCTTCAGTTATTTTTCCTGGGAAGTTTGACATATGTAATTACATTGTTATCTCAGAGTGAAGTTGCAAAGGTTGTTGAGACACAAGGCAGCTTAGAGCGACAGCTGGAGCTAATTGAGACTCATCAGGAAGAGGTTACTTAATTACCATGATCTTTCCTGCAATTTGAGTCCTTATTTCCCGATCGAATGTCTATTTGTCATGTAATTTTTAAAGCATTCCATGCTTGTGCCATCTGTGCAATTTTAACCAAAAGATTGTTGGTTAAATAGTATTTCGGAGACATACTTTTAAATATGCTAATCTGGTTGATTTTCTGGAGTGGATCTACTGATATTCTTTGATACCCAACTTTTGCATACTTTCTTGTGCCAATGTACCATTGGAGGAAGCTGTTATTAGTCAGTATCCAGATCTACGCTGTCCCAGTTCCATTAAGGTCGCTACTTGAATCTTATCCATTCTGTTCTGCCTAGTTCTGTTCCGTTGCGGTGCTAAATACTTTTCCTTTAAGACAAACTAGTGTTTCTCTAAATTTTCTTCTATCTTGAGCGTTTAACTAGCTTAATCACAATTAGTTGGTATTGTTTCAAGTTCATAGTTTAGATCTTCTGGATGTTCCTAACCTATCATCCATGGTTGAGGATAGAATGAGGACACACACATCAATTTTTCCTTGTATAATTGATGAATATGGAGTTACTTTTGCGTGAATCTTTGTTACCTATTTAAGCCAGTGTTTCACAGTCGCTACTTGCTTGTTTTGTTTCTTGTAACTCCTGGTTTGTGATTTCCAGTGATTGTCATTTTAGAGGACATATTCTATGGTAATAACTCACGACGTTTATGATATTCATAGGTAATTGACTTTGTTGATTCTGTGTATACACTATGCTCTAACTGGTTATAGAATGATGTCACAGCAGAAGTTCATTCTCATTTTTCTCACCCTCTGTTAGGTTGACAAGGCATTGCAAAGCATGGAAGAAGAAGCTGAGCGAATTTACAAAGATGAGAGAGGAGTGATTCTTGATGATGAAGCTGCAGCAACAAGGGATGCAATGTATGTGCATTTTTGGATAATCTTTTTTGCATCTGTGTTCTTTGAAACCATGCATAATGATGGCCTTTTAAATTCATATCCAGCTTGTTGATATTGCCAACTGCAAAAATCTCATACTGTTTCTTTTATTTGAGTGGGGCATTAAATGACCTAAAACAAGTCTTAAAAAGTGCATTATGTTGCCTTCTTTTGGTTTCATTTGCCAGTTTAGAAGGTTAGGGCGTCAGGCCGTAATAGATAGCTTAAAAGAGAATATAATTAGTAACTATATATCCATTTTCTTCTTATTCATACTTCATAGTCTGAACTCTGACATAAAGTATCAACTTACACTTGGATCCTTAAATAGTTCTCTATTTTGATCTGTCCTGTAAATGGAAGCAGGATAGTCCATTACCCTCTTGCAGTCAAGAAATAAACTTTATTTTTTTAATCCTAGATTCGTTCTGCCTTTTTTTCATCTGTATCCTCCACTTGGCCATATTTTAATGCATCCAGTTCTGCGGAACTGGTGTAATTTCAGGTATGAACAGGCCGAGTTTGTGGAGAGGGAAATGGAGAAAATGACAGAGCAGATCAAGTCAATCATTAATACTTTTAATGCCTGCCAGGTTTTGTACCTTCATTTATTTCTGCTCCTGCCTATTATCTTAGCATTATGATTAGATGGTGTTAAAAATATATGGTTTATATAAATTCTTTCTTTACTGGTTTATTTCATTTAGGGTGGAGAACTTGAGGCAACTGATGGAATGACACCGCTTGATGTTGTTGTACGAATCTTGAACAATCAATTGAGTTCACTGATGTGGATTGATGAAAAGGTGAGCATTGCCTTCTTGTGCTTCTTCTGGCTTTTGTTTCTTAGCCTATTGCATTAAATGAAATCAGAAGGAAAAGAAAGTAAGTTGGACTAGTAACAATGTCATTGGACTGGTGAGAGATGCGTAAGGAAAGAAAAAGAAGGGAAGTCTTTAGTTTTTAGATTCATTCTTCCAGATAATCTTATGTGACAAAAATGGTGTTGTTCTGTATGAGTCAAGAATTTCTGTTTCTGGGAAATGCATATTGTCCAAGGAGACATTGCTATTCCTAATAAAGTTTTCACTCTCTTTTGGTACAGATGGTTATCTCCCATATAGAAAGGAAAATATTCTATTTTGGTAAATGCATATTGTTCAAGGAGACATTGCTATTCCTGATAATGTTTTCTCTCTCTTTTGGAATAGATGGTTATCTCCACCACTATAGAAGGGAAAAGATTAAGAGAGAGAAAATTAGTTCATAAAGAAATTTACTGTATGTGGATTACTAGCACTTGTTTCAGAATTCAGCTGGAATCATACTTGTCTTCCCTTTTGGATTTCTTTTTGGATCATTTTGTTGGAATGGCATACTCGTTTTTTTTCTTGAGGTAGGGTTTGATATACTCTTAGAAGTAATTACATCAGAGAATCATTGATCTTGCAGGGTTAGAAATATTACTCCACTAAGTTTCTAACTGTTTGATTCATATACTCGTTTTAAATTCGTAAGCACACAAAAAAAATCTATAGCCGGACTAGGTTTTGGAGTTAATTCTTTAAAGATAAGCAGAGTCAAGTTTTGGTTACAGTTTGAATACAGTATTGCTAAAATACGTTTTTGCCACAAACAGCCTAAAAAACAGATATAGGAAGGGGGATCACCACCTGGAACTATCACTCTGATGAATTATAATTGCCAATGTGAAATCCTTTTCTTGTGGGGCCTGTGGGTGTAGTCTCCTGCACCTCCTACCTTGTTTAGGGCAAAAAGTCTATTATGCCTCTTCCTCCCTACTCCCAAAAATTCTTATGCCCCTAGATTGTACTAGTAAAATAACCAAATTCTCTTAAGCACCATCCAATTTTGAGGTGTTTATTAGTTCATCATAGTACATACATTACCCTGTCTTAGCGAATGCTGTAGGATCTACTATTACTGATACTGATCAACACGTAGCCTACTTTACCATCCCAGATCTGTTTTCTACTGTTCATTTTGTGAATAGATTTAATTTTGTTGAAGGCTTCATCTAGATGCAATTTAAGACTCGAACCCTCACCTTTATGAACTGAATGATATAAGATCTGAGACTGTTCTAAACGTACTCTTGGTTTACTTTGGATGCTTTCTTTCCTTAAATATAAAAAGTTAATGATACCATTTCTACATTTGTTCAGACTGAAGAATTCTCATCTCGTATTCAGAAGCTTGCAAGTGAAGCGCCTGCTGCCAATCGTGAATCGACTGCCCCTAAATTATGGTTGACTCGATGATTGTCGTATTGGTGCTGTCAACAGGTTCATGTCAAAGTATAAACCCAAGGGCTTCTGAATCTTTTGTGGATTCTCCTTCCTGCTGTGTATGCTATTAGGTTTGAAGGGAGAGATGTTAAATCTTGATTCATTTCAAAGGCTTTACATCTTATTGGTGATTGAAATGCTGAGATCTTTTTTTTTTTTTTTGAAATGGTGCTTAAACTCATGTGCCTAATCTTTGCTTATTACTGTCAAGACAAAATGATGTTTACATAAGAAATACAAAAAATAGCAGACTAAAAGGTTGAACCGAGTCTTTTGTACTTCTGTTTGCTATGAGAGTATGAGCAGTCCAGACTGAATTGATTACCCCTCCCTGCATTGGTACCATACAATTTGGTGTGGGTAGAGTGGATTTTTATCACAAAAAAAGGCGTAATGCTTCAAAGGCGGATGACTTGAGAGAGGGAAGCAACTGCACAAGTCATAACATCTGAAAACTATTCACAAAAAGCTTTGTTTTCTTCTGATGTCAAGTATGTAGCAAATGGATCGTCATCAAGCTCCTTGGGTTCTTGTGACGACCACAATCAACAACAAAACAACTGATAAAAGGAAAGAGGATCTAATCTTCTCTTCCATGAGGTCAGAGATTTCTGATGTGGGTTTTTCTTTATTGTCTGGTTCAAATATATCATGGATTATTTCACTTAATAATGATCCAAATGACTGGAGCAGCTCCGCGATTCTGGAAGTTGTGATGCCCATAATCCATTTCACTATGAGGGATCCGATATCCCCAGTTGAGCTTTGTGATTCTTCTTCTTTAGCTGCATCATATATATAGATAGGAGTAGAAGAAACAATCATATATATAGATAGGAGTAGAAGAAACAGTGAAAACAACAGCTTCCCCTAGCAACAGTTGAATTGGACTTGAAAAGGAGAAATTATAAACTGGCGAACATATGAATTTCCTATCATTTCTCATGGTGTGTACGAGGCTGTTGATTCTTCATTGCAAATCCAATCCTTTAATTCTAAACCAAAACTAAACTGGTTGTATATCTTCATCGCTCTAGGGAATAACATGAAAATTGAAATACTAAAAGTACCAGCGAACGAGAGAGGAGTTATTAATAATATAAACCTGCAGATATGACTGAGCCTTGAAGATTTTGAACTGCCTTGTTGCTCATCATGGCTTCCCAAACAGCTCTATCACAAGCTATGGAACAAACCAATCTCTACATGCAAATAAAAGAGACATGTATGTCTATGCAACTGACAAATGAAATCAAGCATGTATGTTCAATGTTCTTATTTAAAGTAGTAATAACTCAGTATGATGCGATTAGTAAAATTTTCATTGGAAATGACTAAAAGCTGAGCATCATACAGAGTAAGAGGAGTGCAAGCTGATAACAACAACTAGTCAAAATACACACCTGAATTGATGATTCATTTTGAAGCATATAAAGAGCATCATAAAATCTTGCATTTCCAGGTGATTTCACAAGAGTGGATTCATAAGGATTTAGCATCGGTTCAACCCAATTCATCTCTTCTTTAGGAGCATAATTGAAACTGCAGTAAACAGTATAATCAACAGAGCTTCAGACATCTACTTTACAGTATAATATACACCATGGTATAATACTAATGGATAAGAAATAATCCCAAACGTTACTAATACACTGATCGCTACATCCAACTTGTTATCTTTCTTATAAAGTCAAAGATTTTACCTTTGGAGATCAGACATGGCCTTCTCAACCTCCCACCTAGAAGGAACAGAACCAAAAACAGAGTCATGATAAGGAGACCCTTTTTCATCAAACTCATTAAAAGATCCAATATCTAGAATCTTAGAGTTTGAACCATATTCAATACACCTATTCTTATTCCAAGATTCTCCAAAGGGTGTTTCACAAATTGATGACAAAGAAGGGGGAGGTTGGATATTGGAGTCCCTGTGGGTGGGTAGGGGTGGGGTAGTGAAACAATTGTTGGAGTTTGTACTTGTAAAGAGTGGCAACATGGCTCCTCCTCCCATTTTTTCCCTCTCTAGTCTCTACTTTTTAGTCAACCTTTGAGAGTGCAGGTATCTACACAATTTTCTTGATAAACCAGAAAAAATTAGGTAACGGATAAGATACTTTGAGCAATCGCAATCAGAGTTGAGATAAAATAATATCAAATTGAATGAAATAAGATGAAATATTCGTATAAAATGAAAATTTTGTTATATTATCGATTTATATGTCTGTATATGTAATATGAATTTTATTTCAGACTTTAATTTTTAAAATATTAAATGTAACAACCAATCAAGTTAATTTAAGTGTTAAGAATTAATATTAGTTACTAACAAATTAAAGTTACAGCAATTTAGAGAGTAGTTAGTACGGCAGTTGAGCGGGTACTAAACAATTTGACCCGTTTCAAGAAACCGACCCGTTTAAATTTTTCATAAAATACTTTTAAGAAAAAAGCCTCTGAAACATTTCTTCCACGCCGGAGCAAATTTACGCAGGGTTTAACCAAAAACCCTAAACCCCCATGGCTCGATCAGCTAGATCCTCTACGACGCGCCTATTCTACACCCTATGTTCCTCAACCAAAAGGACACCGTTGACTCCTCAACACCCACCGCCAACCCCAGTCGCCGCCTTATTGGCCGGAAACTTCCAGCTGCGCCACTACGCCGCCAGTAGTGCCACCGCTAGAGTGAGAGAGGAGAAAGATGCGGTATGGAGGGAATCGCTCGAAAAAGTACGGAATATTGGGATTTCAGCTCATATTGACTCCGGTAAGACTACACTGACAGAGAGGGTATTGTTTTATACTGGCCGGATCCATGAGATCCATGAAGTTAGGGGTAAAGATGGAGTTGGTGCAAAGATGGATTCCATGGATTTAGAAAGAGAAAAAGGGATTACTATACAGTCTGCTGCTACTTACTGCACTTGGAAGGACTACCAGGTACTTAAAAAATGTTCTTTCGACTTTAGTATATATTATTTTACTCTCAGCAGTTTTTGTTTTTCAAAATTATTGTTTTTTTGTTTGAATGGAGTGGAAGTAGCTAATTTGGCATTGAACACTGTTGATTGCTAATCTTAATCATTTTCGCGGCTAGGTTTTAAATTATTTATGTGCTAGTAACAAAATTGATTAGAACTAGGAAATGGTTTGATTTATTGAAATTGAATTGTTTAAGGGGAAATGGTTTGATTTATTGAAATTGAATTGTTAAAGGCTTGTGGCGCACTGTTCGGAACTCGTGGATAATGGCCCAACCCTTCTACCCTTCTCCACTTAAATTACATGATTTTGTATGTGGCAAGGTTCGAATCTGTGCTATGAGCCATATCTACACCAAGTGCTGTGCTCATACCACTTGACGAAAGCCCGAGGACAAATACATTAGGGTTGTTCCCACTGTCATTTAGAGCAATGAGATTGGTCAATGAATTTTTCTCTCTCTTGCTGGTTGGTGTTTCTGCCTGCAGAATATAAGGAGGTAAATGAAGAAAATGCGAGGAAAATTGATTTCCTCTCATTATCTTGTCGGTGTTAGATACTAGATAGAAAGTAATATGAAAAATATGCATATAGTGTTTTGTGGGTTCTGTTGGAGAAAGATTTGTCATGTCTATTTCCTTTCTGTTGTTCCCAACTATCAGATATTGACTTTCCCTTCTCCACATTTCAGTTAAAGGATTAACCTTGACTAAGTACATAATCAACTGAATCATAGTAGGTTTTCATTCGGTATTTGTGCTCTATATAAGATCATAGAGCAGCCATGGAATAAATGTTGTTTATATGGAAGTTTGATTTTCCAGTTTCTGATTGATCTTTTAATATGTTGTGGAGAAAAAAACAAAAAAGATTTTTTTTTCTGTACAAGTTATAACAAGGATTTGGGATGAGTGTTTTATCCCTCATCAGTTTCTTGATAAAGGAATAGCAACTTTTACTGACTAGACAAATCGATCAAAAATGATGTAAATGAGATTGTCAGGATTGGTTCACTAGAGATTCTTGGTGGATGTTTATTTACTTAACTAAGCGAGATATGTGAAACATTGTTATATCTTCTGTTTTTTCCCCTAGGTTTTTCTCTAGGTAAATTGTCCATAATATTGCATGCAGATGTTTTCTCTTTTTTTGAGTCAAGCATATTGCAATAATCCTCAACCGTTTCGTCATTAGAAAAAAATTGTGGTGATTTTTCTGGTTTCAGTTCTTTATTTCTGCTTGTTGTTGTAGGTGAACATAATAGACACACCAGGTCATGTTGATTTCACAATTGAGGTGGAAAGAGCCTTGCGTGTCCTTGATGGAGCCATTCTTGTCCTTTGTAGTGTTGGTGGTGTGCAAAGTCAATCTATCACTGTTGATAGGCAAATGAGAAGATATGAAGTCCCAAGACTTGCTTTTATTAATAAACTTGATCGGATGGGGGCAGACCCTTGGAAAGTTCTTAACCAGGTCAGTTATGTATCATTGAGTGCCTATTAAACTTCTAAAAAGTTTAATTTAAAAACTTTTCCCTTAAATAAATTAAATAATGTTGCCCTTTTTTTGTTGCTTTTGGTACCGGGCGACATTTTCTCTTGTTGCCTGGCCAACCTCATTGTCATCATATGTGAAGGAACTAAAACAGAATAAACTTATTTGAGTTTCAAATCACTAGACCTCATGCTAGAAATCAGCATTTGTAGTTTTGCTGTTAACTGAAAGCATTTATGTCTGTCAATGTAGCAACCTGGATCAATTAGGTTGGTTTTCAGAAAATATCTTTGTTATAAACATCTGCTACTTGATTCACTGCATCCTCACTTACTTCTTGTGTGTGACATGTGTTTGCCTTAATTCTTTGGCTGGAAGCACTTATTATTTTTATCACTGATATTATCTCTTGGTTTGCTGCTTTCCTCTAGAACTTTGTATGTGAATTCTCAATAACAGTTTAGCTCTTTGAAACTGTGAGTATAGTATGTTCAGTTGCTCTCTTTCCTTCCCGCACAGGCAAGAGCAAAGCTTCGGCATCACAGTGCTGCTGTGCAAGTTCCGATTGGGTTAGAAGATGACTTCAAGGGTCTTATTGATCTCGTGCAGTCAAAAGCTTACTACTTCCATGGTTCCAATGGGTCTGTGACTAGCTTAAAAATGTTTGGTTAGGTATGATAGGTAAATTTTCTCTACCAGGTTCATATTCATTTTTGGCTTTTGCAGTGAGAAGATTGTCGCAGAAGATATTCCTGCTGATATGGAAGCAATTGCTTCTGAGAAGCGGCGAGAGCTAATTGAAGCAGTCTCTGAGGTTGATGATAAGCTTGCCGAATCATTTCTGAACGATGAGCCTATATCATCTGCTGATCTTGAGGTCTGTACACATTAGTCAATCTTGTTTACAAGGAAATTACAACCTTGTTGTGGGGTGTTTCCATTTGTTACCTTTCAGAAGTATACATTATGTTTAGGACACATGTTTCGTTTTCAAATAGTAGATTTTTATATCTTGTGTACTCTGAGGATGCAACGACATATAAATACCCAATTTCAAATTTTGAGCCAAACGTGCAAGCTTTGTTAATCTTATCGGGAATGAAATTAAAAGTGACTGTTTCACGCTGCTTAGCATAGTCATTGTAGAGCGTGGAAGTATAGCAGTTGAATGCTTTGTGGGTTCTCAATTGAAACAAGCACAATGAGGGAGGTTTGGTGATAGTTTGAAAGGGCATTTCATCTTCTTTTGTGTAATATTCTTTCCTGTGTACCATTTATTTGTGTGAGCATAGGACTGGGAGCTGAGATTCTGTAGTGGTGGACAGGGTTATTTACCTGAACTAGATTAATTGATTGTTATTGCACGACTTTACGCTTAGCCTTATCTTTTAACACAGACTATGTCAAAGTGCTTAACCTACATTAATGTCTACTGTTAATACAATAAATATTGCAGTACTTGGTATTGGTAAAGTAATTTGCTGTTATGGATCCTTGACTACTGTCTTTATCTTGCTCTTGAGACGTTCATTCTCCCATTACCCTGTTTGTTTAATTTTCTTTCTGTGTTCATCAGGCAGCCATAAGGAGAGCGACAATAGCACGGAAGTTTGTTCCTTTTTTTATGGGTAGTGCTTTCAAGAACAAGGTGCTGTTTTTTTCACTGATTAACTAAATATGGGATGCAAAATTTTGATCTTAAATTGATATTGGCTATATCTTGGGCTTTTGTGTTATGTGAAAAATATGTAAGTTGCATAAATTTACCGGAATGATTATTGTTATTTCCCACTGAATTCCACAGGTGTAATTTTTCTTCTTAGGTCGACCTCGCCAAATTGAATATCAAAATAACTGGGCTTGTGTGAAACTTTGTCATCTTTCATGAAGGTTAATCATTTGAACCTGGATCAAATTTCTCATCAATTACAATGTGATCATTTTAGAGCTTAGAAAAATGCAAGGCGGAAGTATTCTGACAACTAGCTGTGACCATGATATATTCTTCTCAAGACTAATTCCTTAATGATTACAACTGTTAAGTAATTAGTACTTGATGTCCATCCTTTCCGTTTTCAGCTCAATTTTTTCAATGTACATTTTTTCTGGCTAATTGTTTTGTTGTGAAATTTTATCTCCTTGCTCATTGATTTTGTTTCTACTGGTGTAAATCTAGGTCCATGCCTGCTTGTTCTCATTCTTGCAGTTCTAACTTATTCCTGTTGTTGCTTGGCTATATTTTCTTTTCTGATGCTTGATTTGGCACCATATGCCCAATTCCATTCTTGATTTTCAAGTGACATTAAATGTATAATTCTTTTATATTTCAGTGGCTGCAGTTTTAATTTATGCTTTCTGTTATTTTGTGCTAAACAGGGAGTTCAAACACTTCTTGATGGCGTTCTCAGTTACTTGCCTTGTCCAGTTGAAGTTAGCAACTATGCTCTGGATCAAACGAAGGATGAAGAGAAGGTTAGTTGATAATATTTTTGGTTGAGTTTTTACCTTTCTTTTCTCCATGTACGGATGTAGAGTTTAAGCCTCGTGCTCATTTGTTGCTAGGTTACCTTAACCGGAAACCCTTCTGGCCCTTTGGTTGCCCTGGCATTTAAATTAGAGGAAGGACGTTTTGGTCAATTGACCTATTTAAGGTATAAACTTATTTCTTGTGCAATTGTTTTCTCCGTATGTGCACTTAGCAAGGACCACACATTTTAACATAATCTTCCATCAAAGAATCTATGAAGGTGTCATCCGGAAGGGCGATTTTATAATCAACGTGAACACGGGAAAGAAGATTAAGGTGAGTTCAGTCCAGCTCATCTTCCTGATATCAAAGCAGCTCATTTGAACCAAAATATGTCATGTTAGTTTAGCATCTGAATGCATTTCCCTTGACCTTATGCTGATTTTAAGAATCTTAAATCAACGTAAAAATAATTGCTTTTGATGATCTCTGTAAATCTTGTGTATATTTGTGTTAGTAGTTTCACCCCTTGAATTTTTGTTGTCTACTGGAATTAATGTTTTTGGACATTGAGGATATTGATACCCGATGCAAACTATTTTGGATTGGGGCGGTGTTGTTATTGTATAAATTTCTTTGGATGGATTCATGGTTGCATTCATGTTTACTAAAGTTCACAGATTTATGAAACATTCTGCCTTTTCTTGGTTTTCTGGTCAATCATGTGACGTGTACTCTTCTCTGAACAATTTTAATCTTACTGAATCAAAAATATTTTCTTGTTTGTTCTATTCTACGAATGTTGTTCTGCTTGTTGAAAAAGAAATCGTATTTTTGCTTTGCTTGTTCACGAATTCATTCTATTGGCTATTACTGAAAGTTAACTTTGTGCAAAAAATTAGTGAACTGCCAATCTGGGATGCAGATTTTTCATTAAATTTCCATTTATTCATATAAAAAAACATCCGCCTTGTTTTCTGAATTACTGCAACAAAGCATCAGCTATTAGCACAAAAAGGGGAACTTAGAATTTATCCAGGTAGGAAGGCACAATTGGGTTGAGATATGGCCTCAGCTAAGATACTAGAATTAATTGGAAAGAGATGTGAACTTGCAAAAATACTCGCGGGAAGTAAAAGGAGACCAAGTTGTTAAAACCTACAAATAGGTATATAAAATATAGGGGATATACATAACGGGAAATTTATTTGTAATTGTTAAGAATCTATTTACACCAAGAATAGCAGTTCCTTTGGTTTTGGAGCTGGTTGAATCGGTGGTAGTTCCAAAGGAAGTTAGAAGTGTTTATTTGTTGTAAAGAAATTCTGCAAGGGGAATAATATTTGAACAGAATTGTTCTCTACTTTGTGATGTGGATACCGAGATCGATTGCTTAACCATGTAGGTCTTTTTTTAGTCACCCACTCAATTGTGGATGTGTGATCTATTTACATGGAAAATGTGCTCGACATTATTGCATACTATTAGCAAATTAGTCTATATATTATTTTGCTATTATAACCTAACGTTCAACTAATTTTTTTGTAGATTCCTCGCTTGGTGAGAATGCATTCAAATGAGATGGAGGTTTGTCATTCACACCTTGTCCTTTTGACTTCTTTATTAGATACAAATCTTACTATGTCAGGATGATATTTTGTGTTACTCTTAAATTGAATTAACCTTACAGGATTTTTTCAGAGATTTTAGAAGGGAAAAAAGGATTCTTTTCCCTGCAATATCAGTATATCTAGATTCCCCATCTTTCTTAACTCTGAGAAATGTATATCAACTCTAATAATAGGATATCCAAGAGGCTCATGCTGGGCAGATAGTTGCTGTGTTTGGCGTAGATTGTGCATCAGGTAACATCCTATTCTCTAGCTCAAGTCGATTTGATTAGAAAAGGCTGAGATCTTTCCATTATGATGTATTCTGATGCTTAGGTCTGATCCATTTGCAGGGGATACTTTTACTGATGGATCAGTCAAATATACTATGACTTCTATGAATGTACCTGAACCAGTGATGTCATTAGCTGTTTCACCTGTTTCTAAAGACTCTGGTGGACAAGTGAGTGGTCATAGTAGAACCTGTTGTTCTGTTGGGTCTATAAGGTGTACACTCTTGCGATTGTTCTTTGAGCCTCTTATAATTGTTGTGTCTGTTTGGTTGGCAGTTTTCAAAAGCTTTGAATCGTTTTCAGAAGGAGGATCCTACATTCCGTGTGGGTTTAGATGCTGAGAGTGGTGAGGTATTTTTTGTCTACCCTAGATGGGGGCTCCATATTTTGAATGTTATGTGAATTATTGATCTTTATGGGGAGAATCCCTGAACATCTCAATGGTTTTCTGAGCAGACAATCATATCTGGCATGGGGGAGCTGCATCTGGACATATATGTTGAGCGCATCCGGAGAGAATATAAGGTTTATTTTCTTCCACAAATAGTCATTCTTTTTGGGATCATCGTTTGTTTGATCCTTTTCTTACTATCTTGTTGTTTCTTTAGGTTGAAGCTCAGGTTGGAAAGCCTCGTGTAAACTTCAGGGAAACCATCACTAAGCGAGCAGATTTTGATTATCTACACAAGAAGCAAAGTGGTGGGCAAGGTCAATATGGTAGAGTAATTGGGTAAGTGTAGATGTATATCATTTTGGCAAGTCCCTTTTGTTATTTCCTTGATAGCTTATCGCATGCAACTGAAAGTGCCTATAAATAATTACCATTATGAAATGACGGGCAAGTAGAACGGGGAGAGCTAATGCTAGTTATATGATTTCCAACTGTTCCGCACCTTCTCTACTAATTGTATGCCTGATAATTTCCATAGAATATTTGGTATCTTCTTTAGTGCCTGATCATAAAGTTGATTAGTTTTCTTTGGGCTGTGAGAAAAGAGTAGCAAAGGCAAACTTATCTCTTTTCTTTGTTTACACAATGTTGGGCCTTAATTTATATTGTCCCATCATCAGATGTTCAATTCTGGGCTTCTTTCGTTGATGAAGGGAATTGACCATTGTCTCAGATGGTCTTTGATTAATCAGCATCACAAAGTCTAGTTTTTGGAGTTGAGTAAGGCCAAGATCCATGTTCTTCACGTGGTATCAGATGGAAATCATCTCTATTCTTGGTTTGCCCTCTGTTGGGTTCCCATGTGCTGTTGCCCTTGCTCTGTATGTCCATCCCCAATTGTGGAGTAGTATTTTAGAATGTTCCATATTGATCAAGACTAAATTGCTCTCTTTATATTGTCTTGGGCAATCCTCATCTCAGGAGCCAGGTTCTAAAGTTAAGCCCGAGATCCATTTTCTTTGTGGTTGCAAATATGGCTCCTCATTGTTCTAATATCTTGACTTGGGCGGATTGCAGCCCCCTGACAGAGTACTCTAAATCTTGTAACCTAAACTAAATCCCCCTCTCTGCCCGTAGCCCCCTCTCCACAACAAAGTTCCTGTTTCTAGCTTGGATTGTAAATCTATAATGCTTACAGTTGGCGGCTCAGTTACAGATCCCCATGCATAGGCTGCTCTCTTTGGCTGGTATAATAGATCACAGCTTTAACTTTAAGGAGTAATTCAACATTGACCTCCATTAAATCTGCAATAAACAAGAGTATGTTGAATTGTCTCTGAGAGAGTTGGTTTGGGAGGGTAGCTGTTTATATTTTCATAATTCAATTTTGTGGCATTGTTGATATTCATGTTTCCTCAATGCGTTGTTTTCCACAGGTATGTTGAACCTCTTGAACCAGGGTCAGGCAGTAAGTTTGAATTTGAGAACATGCTTGTAGGACAAACTATTCCGTCAAACTATGTCCCTGCAATTGAAAAGGGTTTCAGGGAGGCTGCCAATTCGTAAGTTTTCTTTCTCTAGTTTTATTGTTTTAAATTATGACTTGCCTGGAGACACTGAGATACACCTGCTGCTTTTTCTTCAAGTCAAGAATCTAGCATGTGCTGTTATTATATAGTAATTGCTTATGAACTATCATAGCTTAGTCGATGCATGATTTAT
The DNA here is from genome assembly GCF_001406875.1 of Solanum pennellii. Taxonomy (NCBI): domain Eukaryota; kingdom Viridiplantae; phylum Streptophyta; class Magnoliopsida; order Solanales; family Solanaceae; genus Solanum; species Solanum pennellii. The sequence continues at coordinate 94,533,666 of NC_028637.1, forward strand.
TGGAGATTTGGTCATTGACTTGCTTGGACTAGTTTGTTTAGGTGTTCTTTTTTTAATTTGATTAGAAGTCTGGATCTTCCTGTGTTCCAGGGGTTCTCTGATTGGTCATCCTGTTGAAAATATCCGTGTTGTTTTGACGGATGGTGCCTCACATAATGTTGATTCAAGTGAACTTGCATTCAAATTAGCTTCTATTTATGCTTTTAGACAGGTAAGACATTCATCCTATTGACCCTAGACTATTTCTGTTATGTTTGTTTGTACCTCCAACTTCCCAGCCTTCCTCTCTTTTCTTAGCTTGGTGAGCTTTATCTAAGTTTCCTATGCTTGCAGTGATTTTATGATTACCCATGTGTATCACTAATTTTATTGCAAAACAGTGTTATACTGCAGCCAAGCCTATAATTTTAGAACCTGTGATGCTGGTGGATATAAAAGTGCCAACAGAATTTCAGGGCACTGTTACTGGGGATATCAATAAGTAATCTCTTTGAGTTCTTTCTGGGACTTTGTTATTGAGATTTGAGAATGTGATTTATGCTTTTCTAACCACTTCTTTTTCTTGTTCTCACAGGAGGAAAGGTGTCATAATCGGCAATGACCAGGAAGGAGATGACTCTGTAATTACTGCCAATGTATGTCTATCATTCTTTGCTCTTTCAGCTGTATTTAGAATTGATTCTGGTGCCTGTTGCTGTCAGCATGTATTGCTGTTGATATGTCTGTTTTCTATCCTCTCTTTCTTTATTCTGTTCGGATGACTTTATGTGATGTAATTATAGAAAAACCACTTAGAATACAGCTCCATTAATCAATTGTTCATTCCTTTTTTCGGTACAGAATTGGCTTATAAAATTGCTAGTCATGTATCTTCTACTTGTTTGTATTGGGGCTTCTTAGTAATAGTTTTTGGCACACGCGTCACAAGGCGTGTGTTTGACACTTGTTTATCACAGTTTTAACTTTTATTAATGTGGTTGACCTACTCCCCTATCAGATTTTGTTGTACTTCCCAATGATATTTATTATAGCTTTCAAGTATGTGTGACAAAGTTGTGTGAGAAAGATGCGTCATGCATAATTTTTGTGTTTCTATCTAATAATTAATACCTTAGCTAAACGGTGTCTGAAACAGATTAGTTTTCATGCAAGGGAAGATGGAATAGTTATGAGAGATTGTTTCCATGTAGATTAGTGTTCTTCATGTTACTTGCATATGCTTGTTATTTTGAGACTGATGCACAACAGCACAAGAATTGTTAATTTACATGGCTTGTAAGGGACAAAGGAAAAATTCGTTCTTGACTTCTTTCAGCCTTGGAACAGTATGCATTTGTTCTGGAAGTATTATTGCCTGAGTTATGAGCATCTCTTTTCTGTCTTCTGAAAGCTGAGGTTATACTATTTATTTCTCAGGTTCCTCTCAATATGATGTTTGGGTACTCAACATCTCTTCGATCAATGACACAGGTCAGTAATTTTGTTTCCAGTTCCTCAATAGAACTCTTTTATCGAATCAAGGGGAAGGAAGAATGGTGGTGATTCCAATTTTTTTTAAGCTTCTGGACATAGTAGGAGTGAAAGGAAGACAGGAGAAGAGAAAAATGATGGATAATGCCATTACAATTTTAATTTTGTCATACAAGTGAGTGGTATACTGCGTATACTGCATAGTGAGATGTGATACCGACCTCAGTGCTCTGTTTGCTTAGTGAACTTCAGTGATACAAATCATTGTTTTGTTTCATGCAGGGGAAAGGTGAGTTCACAATGGAATACAGAGAGCATGCCCCAGTTTCAGGAGATACACAAACGCAACTTGTTAACGCATACAAGGCCAGCAAAGAAAGTTGAAAAGATGGTGTGCCTTTGAAGCTCCTGCAACTACATCCTGTTTAATTATTTCTTTTATGAATTTGTCTCCTTGGGTGGGAGCAATGTTGTGAAATCCTTAGGACCAGAACTGGTCAGTCAATTTTGATATGCTGAATAAAACAGTAAAATTCCATAATGTATACAAATAATTGCTTATATACATACATATAGGTTGTGTATTCCCCTTGAGAGGTGTAATGGTATGTAGAAAAGCAAAAAGCTAACCATCTTCCCACCCCAACACAGAAAGAAATAGACAAAAGTAATGACTTGAATTTACCTATCCCTCCCACTATTCATAAGAGGGTTCCACTTCGAAAAGAGTTTAATTTCTTTGATATTGACAGCACAGTCCTTTTATATCATATAATAACGACGGTATATATTTTTGCTTAGAATAACAACTGAATATATATTTTTGTAATACTGTTGATGTATACAAGTAAATTCCTCTGAAAATCTTCCAGGACAAGAAGATGAAAAAAAGAACAAGCAGTCACATCATTTGGGCAATTTGCCAAGGCCATATCATTGGTAATTTTCAATATAGAAAAGAGCAGATTTGCAAATGCTAATTGCTCAGTGTTTGTAATGTGAAGAAAAGATAACTGATATAACTTTCCTATTTTCTTCTGTTATCTTCAAAGTTGAGGAGTTTCCCTACCCAAAAGTTATGTAAATGCTTCTCGCTGTTGTGTTGGTAGCTCCAGTTCAGGCTCAAATGCTGTTAACCGAGAAAAGTACTGATCTACCATGTCGTCCGTTACTTTTTCCAACGTTGGAGGATCCCACTGCACGTTTTAACATAAATCAAGAAACGCACTCCAAGGTTAAAGAGGATCATTATTCACTGAAATAACATATTGGTTTACCTTAGGTGCAAGATCTCGATCCACAAGCCGTGCACGAACCCCCTGATAAGAAGATATTATTTATGCACAGTGATGATCATCCACGGATGTAAAACTGAGATTTTTTGTTTTGCAAAGATATATTACCTCACGGAAGTCGCTAGTTATTTGTCCAGATAAAGCTTGTACTGACATTCGATACTCACGCCTTAGGCACTGGTCTAGAGTCTGATGTCTGCCTTCACGGATCTGAGAGTAGGCATTAGTGGATGGTCATCTCACAATGCCCTGCTGGCTGGAAGAGAGAATATTCTATCTGAAACAAAAAAAGAATTAGAACTTACAGATCTGAGTGAAACCTTTAAACTCAGTGGGGATGTTTCTTGTAGTTTTCTCAGTGTTGCCACACACCATGCATCTTGCTTGGCTGCCTCGCTCTCCTGACATAAGTTAAGTTTCTTTTTAGAAATGTAATCACACCTGTGACTAAAAACTTTCACATGTATAGCTGATTTCAATGACTCAGCTTGTACAATTGTCAAAAAGATGTATTAAGGGAAGGCCTCTCCATACATTTTAGCTTATGGGAAGTTGGGATCTCCACAATGTACTTTCTCCAAAGAATGATTGACAGTTTGACACAATTTAGTGTGGCAACAGCATTTAGATCTATACGCACTTATAGAACATCAGGGAGCAAGCAAAGAGAAGGCTGAACAATGATCCTTGTTTTCTTTTTCCAGATTTTTCAAGAGTGGTAATTGTGAAGGCCAAGGTATTAAAAGCAAAGTAATCAGATGCTGAACGTAATTGTATAGATCAATTCAATTATGTTTCTTCTACCACCCAAGAATGTAGCCTAACAGTCGAAGAAGTGTATGAAAACATGGAAGATCAGGCTTCAAATCCAGCAGAGACAGAAAAAGTTAAGTGATTTGGGAGCCAGAGTTACCCAATACTTGTGCTGGTGCAAGATAGCATGTCTCTGGTAAAATTATCAATATGAGAGTAAATTTACCCAGACACCACCATTATTTTAAAGAATTATGTTTCTACTGTTCTCATTATGATTCTATGTCCATCCAGTAAAGTTTCTTACTCGGTAATATAGCCTTCACACCCCAGTCTAGATGAAATTAAGATATTTTGTTCAAGAGCTCCCGTTCTTTCTTTTCCCATTAGAGATATCACACAAATTAAAATCAATCAATGTACGGAACTTTGTATCATTCAGAGACCTTCACAGAATAAGGAAAACACGGATACACACACAGAGGAGCTATATGCTCACCAATGCATCAATAATTTCTTCGACTGTGTCATGGCTGAAACATTTATCAAGAGTTTCAATCCTAAAGAAAGAGAGAGATGGATTAGTTAAAGCTATCAAAATAAAAAGTGATCTGCAAGCAAGATCATGCACAACTCAATGAGAAAATACAGGTTAAAGAATAAGATTAATTACATTGACCAAAAGATCCATGCGGAACCATGAAAAAAGTTATCAGGAGCCACAAAAGTTTCCATATGACATATGTAATGTATGTTTCGGAGAGCTGAAATTTTGCTCCACCAGTTGACGCATTCTATACAACTCAAGGTAAAGTTGGTGACACGACCTCTATAAAGAAAATAATAAGTACTTCTGGCACTTGAAACCTATGCGAAGTTAATTTGAAGAGATAGTTGCAGGATTTTCTCTGTTTAAAAATAAAACAATTTGCTAGAAACTACCAATTTGATTCCTAGAAGAAAAAAAAGAAAGATTGACTTGCAATCCTTTCTTTTTTACTAGCATAAAAATGTTACAAGAAATGATTGCAAGTTTCTCATCCAATCAAATCTATAACTTGCTTTCCTACAGCAAGCAAAATGATGAAGCAAGGCTGCAGCCAAGGGATCATTTCTATGTCTGATAAGAAATATGAAGGGGGTTCCTGAAGATGTAGGGTATTTTTTGGAATCAACTGACTGGAGCAATACATGCTTGATTAACTACTAGAAAAGGTGATTCAAATCTGAAAGCAGCCCATAACATAAAACGGTGATCTGTATCAATCCACCCCTATAACACTTAAAACGAGAACCAACATATTTTTGGACATTCATTTCACATGTTTATCAAGGATGACAGGTACCTGTGAAGTATACTCTCCGGTTCTGGATGGACAATCTCTCCCCAATTTTCAAGAGATCTTTCAATCACTGATGGATCATCAGTAATCAACGTTCCAAGTTGTTCCTCAATTAAGGGAATTTTCTGAGATGAATGGAGAGGGAAGATAAGAAGTTTCTAGAACTATTATCAAATAACCCAAGTAGGCTGTTGGCACCAAGGTGCAAAACAAATTAAGCACAGAACTTACTGCACTGTGTGTGTAATGTGTAGCAAGCCCACAGGAAATCATTTCTGCTCCACTGATCTTATCTCCAGTAAGGGCCAGGTACTCTCCTGCAAATCAAAATTTAGTTATCCTACATGATCTAGCGACTAGCATGTTGACTTATCATTTATCAGTGATATCTACAAATAAAAGGCCTTGTAATTTTAGTCGGAAACCATTTAAAGATAATAAATAGTCAAATTTAGGGAGCCACATATTAACATCATGGTACGAAGTTAAATGCAATAAAGGTAGTTCAGAAAAATACTGAACAGAGGAAAGCACAAGCGAAGAGCCGTAATCTCCAAAATACATGCAGCAGGAGGAGGCACAAAAGCTTACTTCCCAAGGAGATTGGGAAATGTAAGATGAAATAAAAAAGAACATCACGCTTAATGCAGATAATTCGATAACAAATATATAAAGTGTCCAGATATTGACATGTTTCTTTTCCTCATAGAAAATGGATATCTCTTACGTGTAGACTCAACTACCCTAAACTAAGAAAGAATTTGAGATTGAGAAAGAAGGTGTGTGTAGAGAGGGGGATCAGAAAAATAGTTTCAAATTAGATAATTCATCATCAAAGGCGCTCAGCGATATGACCTGATAGAAGTTACTAATGAATCCAAATCACAGCATGAGATCAGCAAAAGAATTTACCCAAATAACCAGGGAGGCGAGAAAGGTAAAATGAAGCCCCAGCATCAGGATGGTAACCAATCAATGTTTCTGGTGTGGCAAATACCTACATGATGCAACACCCAATACCCTATAAGAACTGTGAAAAATTAAGAACTTACAGCACTTGAAAGTTGAAACACCTAAATTATCACCTAGCACTGTCCAAAATTAATAGACCCTTTTGAGTTCAATAAAAAATCTCTGACTTATTTACCTACGCATTCATTTAGTTCTTGAGAAAATCAAAATTAGATTATAACCTTGCAATAAGACCAAGATATCTAATGGTTTCTGGACTTTAAAAATGCTAAATCTATCGTTATAAATCACATAAAATGGAAATAAACAAGCTTCTTCACAAGGAGTCAAAAGATTTAATAATAAATAAACATAATTACTATTTCACTTTTTGGTATAAGAGAAAGTTCACCAATATAGAGCCTTTAATATATGAAGAGAAAATAATGAATTTTATAAAATGAACTCGGTATTAACTCAGGAATAGATTATAGCTAATAAAATAGAGAAGTGGCCAAAACAATCAATGAAGGAGAAAAAAGAAAAGAGCCAGAGGAAAAGTTCGCTGTATAAGTTTGTTGCACTACGATTCGAACTTCTCCCTTAAGAAACCAAATACAGATATAAATGAAGCCTAAAATACAGCGGTAGCACATAAACTGGCTGAAACATTGACCTTTTAAATGCTTGGATGCAGCATAATGTCTTTGCCTCAAAAACTACAATAATAAGGAACTGAACCTGAGATCAATCATAGAGGAAATGCAATTTTATGCTTCATTTCCGCCCATATGATGTATATCCTAATATGGTTTATGAGTTTCTCACCCCATTCCCAGCTGAAAGACTACCTATTTGTTCATTTACAGGGTTAAGCACGAAATCATAAATAAGTTCTCAAAGCAGATTTTCTATTCAATTTGTACTGTAAATGACAAGTATTCAGGAATAATTAAAACATAAATCTCATCAGGTCAGCCTTCACTGCACGTCTCTCCCTATCTTTGATCTTAAGGTGTTACATCCAATTGATGAGTTTCTACAGAATGAATCAGATTCTTGAGAAAATCTTGCTTTGACCTATCATTATAGAAACCAACTATTCAAGCTATCACATTCCTTTTTCTTTTGTTTCTTGATTGGGGATCAGACTAGAGTCTCAAAAAGGACTATCAAGGACTAAACTGCCCCTTTCTTTAACTTCTCTTCTTTTGTCCGTCGATGAAGCTGTAAAAAGGGAGGAAATAGAATGAAATAGTCTACCTTATCTTTTTCCCCCGTTCCCCCCATCTCTCGAAAGGGATACAAGTGTTCATGTTTCTTCTACATGACTATTCCACCTGTCACTTTCAGGATACCAAGGAACCAGTAGCAGTCTTAAGAGAAAAGGAGAACAATTTTTTCTTACTTCTCAAGTACTGAACAGTCCAAATGTTTCAATTGTCTCAACCAGGTACAATCCCAATTCATTCCCATTAATAGAATTATTCTAATGGGAATGAGAATGAAAAGCAAGAGATGCAGTTCTTGGGCTTGGAAATAGCTGTTCAGGTCTAATAAAGATTCACTACACTCCAAAGTCTTCATACATAGGCCTTCATGTGTCGATTCTGCCCTTTATCAAAAAATTGAATTATACAAGAAGTAGAAAGCAGAGAAGGATTTTAGTTCCAGGAGGAGAAAGTGTGATTTTTAAGGAAAAAGCAATCACTACTTGTATCCAGAGAACATGCTTGCACTTTATCTGATACAGTATAGAGCCATCAACATATAACTTATAATTTTTAAATAGAAGAACATAAAGTTCATGATACGTGAAATCACTACACAGATATAAGAATGAGCACAAATGAAACTTAACATTGCTAAGAAATGTAGTCTAGAAATTCTTGGACTAGGAGAATTAATTTTGAACCAACAAAGTAAAAGCTAAAACAAATAAAACTTGACTAGTCTTTCCATACAGTTTTCTCAGTTGCGACACGGAAAGTTCCAGGAATAGAGATGCCAGCCCCACCACCCATGGTAACTCCATTCAAAAGAGCAACCTGCATGGTTTTTGAAATAGTGTCCAGTGACAAGTTAATGTCAACAAAAGTATGATGAGTAATGAATATGCAATACTCCTAAGTTCTAACACTTCTAAGTTGTAACACAGAATTGAGGATGCAAAAGAGCAAAGTAACCAAAATCAGAAAGTGTGCACGAACTTCTAATTAATAGAAAGATATAAAGCAACAAAGATAATACTCCTAAGTACAATCAAATGCACTCCAGAATTCTAGTCTGGAAAATGATGTTTCAAACATTTTTGAAGAAACAACTCTATGATAAACAACAGAAAAAAAAGAAAAAAAAAATGTTAAGGAAAGCTGAAAATATCTTATGATAAATAAATTTTAACAAAATGGAGTTGAATATCTACAACAATTGGATCAAATCAGCATTTATCCTAGGGTAAGTCAAATATAATGTGACAAATTACATTTCCTTCAACAGGCACAATTTGGAAGATTGTAAAGCAGTTAGCATAAATAAAGTTACTGAGTTCCTATTTTGACTCTAAATATGATTCATCAAAGTTTGGCAAGACACATCTAACTCATTGAACACTTGTTTAATCAGAAAGTGGTTGGTGTAATTAACCGTCAAAGTGTTGTCTCTGAGCATCTTAGCCACAGTAAGATGGGAGAGAATCTAATCAACGGAACTGAGCTATCTGCTAAATGATCTAGATATTCCTCTAAATAGTATCCTTAAAACTGCCTGCCAAAAGTACAAAGGTCTCGACATAACAGTAAGCATTGGATTTTCATGCTTAAAGAGGCGGAAGCAGTAACCAAGACAATATCGGGCGAAGGGTAGCACAAACGGCTAAGCAACTAATGTCATGGTGAAGGAGGCCTAGCATACGATACTGAATTACTAACAGGTGAAATACCAAACCACAAACTTTTCAGTGAACTATTGAAGCTATCAGTGTGATGATCAAACAATTACCATGGCTTTCAGTACACTTCTTTCATTTCCAAATTAGCTAGCGACAAGTCTACCATTAGTATGAGTATGTTGATTGTGTAAGGGAGATCCATCCTTGATGATTGTCCGCCTAATGGAACTTCTACATTTTAGAAACTCTTAGGTTCCAAATATAGCATAAATTTGTGCTGTGTTAGTCTGGATACTCAGTTAAATTTTACAAGGCACTGGACTATATCAAAGACTAGTTAATACAAAAAAAGTTCTTGATACTTATATTATGGGTAGAAACAAAAGAAATTCAAGTCAACAGCTTCAATTAGTATCTGATGTTTGAATAATAATCATACTTACATGTGGTTTCAAGTATGTGCCAACAACATATATTAAGCTATATATTGTCCAACAGAATTCTTTACAATCTTGAAAATTCCCTGCATCCATCCAACACAAACAATATTAAACAAAGGCTGGAGAAGATTAAATTAAAAATTGAGCTAAAAGAAGATTGGCAGCAATAGTTAAGACACTCGCTGCAGTTTATACATATGATCAACCAGAATCATCTTAATTGTTCCTACTCAGAAAATTCTGCTCAACTATATATCACTTGCAATGTAGCAGAATATGAATAAAATCATTGTGAATTACGAGTTAATATCTCAACAATCAACTTTGAAAATTTATCTAGCAAAGTATTAAAGTTTGTTTTGTAATTAATAAAACCACTCAACTTAGACCTTTGTATCAATAAAATCACTCAACTTAGACCTTTGTATCAATAAAATCACTCAACTAAATTTATTATTGAAAAAACTGATATGAAAAAAAATAAATTATTTTTTATGCCATGTTCATGATTAAAATAATAAACAAAGGAAGAATATGCATAGCAATGGCTCTCAGAGTTGTCATTATTCAGGTGATGGATTGTACTGTTCTTATCTTTTTGAATCAGAATAATTTAGATGTGTTTATAAACTTCGATCTGCTGACTTGAGTTTAATGGGGCAAACTCCATTTATGTATAAATGGCATAAAAAATAATTTATATTGTCATGTCAAAAAAAAGTTTAACTGATAAATTTAAATTGAGTGATTTATTGATACAAAGGCTGATACGAAACGAAGTTCAATAAGTTTGCACTCGTGAATTACAGCAGTCAAAATTATGCACTGTACCTTGTTTTAGCAAATTATAAAGAGAGACAATGTCACCACCAGCAGAAAATGCCCTGTCATTTCCCTTCGAAGATAAAGAATAACCTCAGTACTACTCAATAGATTAACATATAAGTAAATTCACCTTAAAATTATCTTGCAAAACAATAATAGGCGGAGCAATATAAAAGTGTCAAATAAAAAATATGATTTTACTCAACAGATTACCTTCAATAACACGAATCCAATATCAGGATCATCTTCCCAATTTTTGTACAGCTTCATCAACCTTGACGCCTGAAGCCAAAACAAGAGCCAATTCAACATATAAACACCGATTTCCCTTGGTGGGTATAAATCAAAAATCCAAAAAGAGAGCAAAAAAGTAAAAGGGTAAAAAACTAACAACTGAATAATTGATGGCATTTAACGCATGGGGTCTGTTAAGAATTGCTGTTCTTGAAGAAGCTTTCCCCTCCACTAAAACCTGAGAAATACAACTCATACAATCATTATTACAATACCAAAAAAAATGGGGTTTTTCATCATAGAATCTTAAATGGCTCACTGTGCTTTCTGGTTCATCGATTAGGACATTGCTAGAAACACCGCAAAAGCTTCTGGACTGAGAAACCAACCGGGATTTCTGCAGAAAACGCCTCAAAATAGATGTTGATTTGAAGCTCTGCATATTTCTGTTAACCAAATGTAAAGTTTAAATCTTTATCTTCTTTACTTATACAAAAACACCAAAATGGAGAGCTTAAAAATCACAGATTTCTTTTGATATTCGGCAGGGCTCACATTTTCTGTATTTGCCTAATTATTATTAATAAAGGCAAAATCCCACATTTATTACCATGTTACTATATATTAATTAATTCTTAATTTATTCATTTGATTTTGCTTTAAATAAACATTGAACTAAAGATAAGTAAAATCTGTCTTTATTGTGGTTTGTTTTGAGGATTGTTACATATATTATTCTTTTAAATATAATATTTATTTTTAATATTATTTGAAGTTTATTGTATCTTATTATTAACTTATGATAGATAAAACACTCATTTCGGTGAACATCTATTTGATTACGTTGTTATATTTTTTTTTAAAAAAAAAAATTTACTTATTCCTACACTTAACGTAATAATCTGTATTCTTAATCATGTTTTTTTCATATATTTATTCTTCATTAATGTGTCACATCATATAAAAATGAAAAATACTATAATTTGCTTAAATAATTATATTTTTAAGTAATATAATATAATAAATAATCACCAAACAGAATATCATATGATTCATGAAAATTCAAAATTAAATTTTTTTTAAAAAATACGTTTTAATGAATTAAAAAGATATAGACAAACGAAGTAAAACGAAAAGTCTTTTTTTCTTTTTATTCCTTTGGCAACTTTCAAGTGCCAAAAAAGTCCACATTGCACCTTAACTTTACCAACTTTAGGGGTGGCATTAACATCCCGAATAATTAAGAAAGATAAGTTACATATTTAACTGATTCCATTAAATAATTATATTTTCGCTTATTAAATATATATATATATAAAAGATATACGATACATACATATGATATTATTATTTTGATAAATAATTATATATTTTAAAATACCAAAAGAATTACTCATGACATGAATGAGAGAGTCAGTTTCATTGTATATTAGCCATCATACGTTCAAAAAAATTTCCGTGACGGAACTTCTTTGAATTTTTTTTTTCTTTATTTGGTGGATAATATTTTTTTTTAAAATGTTTTTATCACGTTTATTTATGAGTGAAGGCCTTTGTAGATATTGCTAAATCAGTGATGGAATTACAAATTTTGGCCCAAAAAAATGAAAAATGTATAATGCACGCCTATAATTTGTGATTAAATTTATACGATATAATATCTCAATATACTCCGTTTGTTCCAAATTAGTTATTAGGATTCCTTTTTAAAAGTCAATGTGTGTCAATTTGAAAGATCATTTAGATTAGACGATATTTTATAAACATTAAATATTTAAAAATTGCATAATAATAGTTATTTTTTGCTTTAATTTATATATCTTATTTTAATTTGACACGATATAATTAAGAAATAAAGAAGATTTTTAAATTTATAGTTTAAATTAAAAATATATCAAAATGTCATTTAACTAATGATCTTAAGTATGTTATAGAAAAAGTTCGAATTAAAAAGTTATTGAAAATAAAGAAAATGTTATCTTTTTAACAAGACTAAAAAGAAAAATTAAGTAAAATAAATTAAAATAAAAAATAGAAATTGTAATTTTCTCAAGTTAATAACTTAATATGATGAAAAACTTATTTTAAAATAATAATCACATAGCTTTTCAATAAGTGAAATATGATAATTAATTCAGGCAAATATATGAATTAACGTTATTCCGATTTCGTTAGCTTACGTGGAGGTGACGTGATACGTGGAGGTGACGTTAATAAATGGAATTAACTGTTATTTTATCCAATTATGTTTAGGCTATTTATCACTCTCCTTTGTCGTAATTATTTTTCTACTTTTGAATTGATATAAATATTTAAAAAATAATTAATAATATAGTATGTTTATCATTATATCTCTATTAATTATAAAAGAAAAAATAAACAAATAATTAAGGATAGTGAAAGTAGCTCACTAGATCATGGTCCAATGTCTATCTTGAGCCAATAATTAACATGTTATATTGAAGTATCGAGATCAATAGAACCAAATTTTTAAAATGAAAAAAAGTGTGTAATTATTAAAATATACTTTTCGGACTTTCTTAAAAATAAACAATTTTAGCTTCTAAGAAATTTGGCCAATATGAGTACAAATCTTAGTATTAAAATATAATTAATCCATCCAACTTAAACGTGTATTTAGACTTTAGCTACTTCCCACAATCCCACGTCCTAGATAAGGTTGGCAAATATAATTTTCAAATTTTATAATTTATTTCGATATAATTGAAATTATGTTTTTTTATTTATCTTTTAAACGTGCATGAATGGCTCCACGTTACCGTATTTTATGGATTTTAAAATTTTGTTAATTTAAATACTTACGCAAAGAGAAAAAGATTTTTATATTTATCTTTTAAACTCTGTCAAATGATTTATCTTTGTCTTCCTTTCAGAATTTTACTTAATTCTTAAATTGTTGATTTAAATATTTGTATGAAGAGAAAAAAATCATTTATTTTAAATAAAAAATATATTTGCCACTATATTGTACATGCAAATACATCAGAAAAATTTCATCAATTCGATAAATAACAATAACTATTAACACTTCACGAATCAAGTAAGGATGAATTTATATAGAAGCCCTAAAATAAAGTATTGGTTTAGGTTTTCTATTCTTCAATGTATAAAGTAATTGTAAAACCAAAAATATTAAGCTGAATAGATCAAATTTTTTTAAATTTAACAAGTTTTATTCAACTTAATTATCTTTTGAATTTTGAAAATTTGATAGCTTTGATCTTTCTAAACGTTGATGTGACAAAGAGCGTAGATATACTCTCTTTTAGTCACGTGAAAGGGAAGTAAAATCGAAAGTTCAACTATCAAATAGGATATTTTTCTAACAATTAATTGCCACTTAATTAATATATGATTTATTTGTTCTAATTGTAACACTCTTGCTTTTTAAAAAATATACCTTGCATATTATATGTCCCAATTTTTTTATTTAGATAAAATGGTTATATATATATGGACCCAAATATTAGTTAAACTTTAATTTATTTTAGACAAATTAAACGGATATTTAACCAAATCAATGAAGTTCAAATGGTGATTTTTTATAAAATTTAGAAATTTTTGAATTTGATTTATTCTGCCATTATTAACTAGTACTAGTATAGTGCCAATTCCATGATGCATCAACTAACATGCAGCTTTTCATGTGACTACAAATTCTTTTCATGACTATTTATCTCCTTATTATTCTCCTTGAATTTCGATATTAGCATCCTAAAAAGTCCATATATATAACAATTTTAACATTCATCACAATATTCTAACTCACACTAAATCTACACTTTTTTATTTTATTTTTTTAACCATGGCAAAACAGCCCACTAGAGTTCTTGTCACTGGAGCTGCAGGTACAATTTTATTTTATTTTTTTTAAAAAAAATTAACCATTATAATGTTCTAATATTTTGGTATAATTGTATGAGGTTCTTTTCTTGACATGCATGAGTTACTATTCTATTTCATAGCTTGTGGATTTTGTCTTTGGTATTTGATTTGATTGGGTTGGGTGCCTTGTCTTCAAAGTCTTTTGTTGTTCTTAATTGTGTGAAATTTTCCTTTAAATTATGTATTGTGGTAGCATTTTAACAGTGTCTAATTTCAATTATTTGTGAATTTTCTTCTTAATTATTAAATTAATGGAATATTGGGGTTCAATTGAAAAGCCTATTGTTTTGTTGGGTTGTGCATATTTGTCATGGAAGATTGTTACGCATATATGGAGCTTCTTGAATATAGAAAAGGATCCCATTACAGTGCTTGTTACTGGTGCTGCAGGCATGTTAAATTTATATTGCATTTATTTTCTATTTTTGTGAAATTTTTATTTGATTTATTTTTGTCTTGACAACGATGTGATTCAATCTCAGTTTTTCTACTTGTTGTGATATCATGTTGAAGGTGTACTGTGTCAAAAATGAACTCAAACATAGATAATCCACCCAGAATATTAAGGGTTGACTCAAGATAATTTGAATTGGGTTCAATCTCAACTTCATTCGAGCCTAACCCATTTGAATATAATCCTTAATTGAGTTCAATTCAATTTCTAATTTCAAACTGTTTTAAAACTTTTTATTAAGATAATTTCTTATATTGAAGGTATAAATTATTATCTGTTTAATATCTTTTAGGATTTATCTATCAATTTGTTACTTTTTTAACAAAAATTATTGAATGAAAATTCAAACTGTAATTATAAAAGTTAAATATCAATATGTTAAATTATTGAGATTAATCGGATTAAATTGGGCGGATCAAGGCCCAACCCGATTTCTATTTCAACCCATTTTAATATTTCCAATTTCAACACAACCCGTCCATTTGACAGCTATAACTGTCAGTGTAATCATCTCACGTAAGAGTTTAAGATGTTAGAGGATCGAGATCAACTTAGATTCACTTCAAGAATGAATTGAATTGAAAATCATGTCAATTGTCTTACATCTGAAAACTAAAATTGTCAAACCATAATGTTGATTTAAACATCTTGTAACAGGTCAAATTGGATATGCTCTTGTTCCGATGATCGCGAGAGGAGCCATGTTAGGCCTTGATCAACCTGTTATCATACACATGCTTGATATTGAACCAGCTGCTGAGTCCTTAAAAGGAGTGAAAATGGAATTGATTGATGCAGCTTTTCCTCTTCTCAAAGGTAAAAATGCAGCAAGAGATAAAAAGCATTGTGCAACCACTTTTTTTTTACATTGTTAAATTTATTGAATATTATTCTTGCACAGATGTTGTTGCTACCACGGACGTTGTTGAAGCTTGTAAAGGCGTCAATGTTGCTGTTATGGTTGGTGGATTTCCACGAAAAGAAGGGATGGAAAGAAAGGACGTGATGACGAAAAATGTTTCAATTTACAAAGCACAAGCCTCTGCCTTAGAACAGCATGCTGCCCCTGATTGCAAGGTAAAACAGAATTTTTATTATTCAATTATCTCTGGAACATGTTTAATCGCGGTCTCGAATTGTTGCAGGTTTTGGTTGTTGCTAATCCAGCAAACACTAATGCACTTATTTTGAAAGAATTTGCCCCTTCATTTCCAGCGAAAAACATCACTTGCCTAACAAGGCTTGATCACAACAGAGCTTTAGGTCAGATTTCGGAGAAACTAAACGTTCACGTTGGTGATGTAAAGAATGTGGCAATATGGGGAAATCACTCATCAACTCAGTATCCAGATGTGAATCATGCAACTGTGGAAACAGCTGCTGGAGAAAAGCCTGTCAGAGAACTTGTTGCTAACGATCAATGGTAAATGCTATTGAGTCTTACATATTTCTAGAAAAGATCAAATCAGTACTAATAAGCTCCTGTAAAATATGCTAGGTTGAACACGGAATTCATCACCACAGTGCAACAACGAGGAGCCGCTATCATAAAAGCTCGAAAGCTATCAAGTGCATTATCTGCAGCTAGCTCAGCTTGTGATCATATACATGATTGGGTTCTCGGCACTCCAAAGGTTTAGTATCATCCATTTTTTAACACCTCCTGACGATATGACAACAATTTTATCAGTTATGCCAAGGCTCCCCTTCCGTTTTTCTATTTGTTCGTGATCGAGCTAATGTTTTGTTCAGGGGACATGGGTTTCAATGGGGGTCTATTCTGATGGATCTTATGGCATTCCAGCTGGTTTAATTTACTCTTTCCCTGTTACTTGTGAAAAAGGAGAATGGTCAATTGTGCAAGGTTAGTTTGTAGTCTTATTTATGATCAATTAGTTTCATCTTATAATTTATTTTTTTGTCAAATACTTCAAAAATTGGGACAGTAAAAGAGTAGATTAGAAATATACTTTACTTATATAATTTAGGATATTAATAACGTCTTTCTTAAGGAGTATTCTAAAAATTTTAAAAAACAAATAATATGAAACGAAGGAAGTATCTATTGTTTGTAGCTTACCTAAAAATCCTCGTTGTTGATGCAGGTCTAAAGATAGACGAGTTTTCAAGGGCCAAGATGGATGCAACCGCGAAGGAGTTGGCTGAGGAAAAATCCTTAGCGTATTCATGCCTAAACTGAAATCGTGATTAATTCTGATCATCAAGGGAAATAAACATTGGAAGATGAATGAAATAAATGAAATTTTAGTTTATTTTCACGTACTAATATGTTGAATCATCTTTTCACTTTTGACAAAATATGATTCTTTGTCTCTTAATTCTTTCACTTTCTACTCTTGTATAATCAAAGTATTTTATCTTATTTTTCGATGCGCAATCTGAAAAGTTACATACTTAATTACTTATGAATTTTGAGTCTCATAAATTCCTAAAATATCATGAAGAGATCAAAGTATCAAATATTATTTTCGTTAAAATTAAAATATGATGTTTCCTAAGCCATCAAATACATCAATGTAGAGTTATACAAAATCTCAAAATAGGGGAAAGAAACTCATGCAATGTTGGAGTATATAATTCTGTTACGGTAAACTAGTGTTGTTCAAATTTCAGATAAAAATAGGACCAACTAGATTAAATAAATTGATTTTATTTGAATTTGATTTTACATTTTCTTAAAAATGATAATATTTTATTCAAATTTAATTTTGCTAAAAAAAATAAAATCAAACTGACAAATTACATACATAATTTATTTTTTAATTATGTATACATAATATATTATTTTATGAACAATTTTAAATATCTTAGATATGTTCTAATAAAAAAATGAATGAATTATGAAAGCGAAAAAGTTTAAAACAAAATGTATTCCGAAACGCATGCATATTTTTTGTTCCTCCCACTTGGTTTTATGATTTTATTTTTGTGTATAATTAATAATTGAATCAAGATAAATAACAAAAGTCATATAATAACAATATTCTACATACGAAAGTAGCCCCTTTCCATTTTATGATTGGGTTAAACTTAAAATGAGTTTAAATTTAAAGTTCGAATTTTAAAATTGTATTTAGAGTGATAAAAATTAAATTTAACTCATTTAAGTTCGGGCGAATTATTAGTCTACTCATTCATCAGCTCAATTCATTTTAATTCATATTGAGTTGATATGTAACTTAAATTGGCCTATAAAAAATCTTATTTAAAATATTTTTAAGAACTTGTATTAAATATAAGCAGGTTCAACCCAAACAATTTTTTCTCAATCCACTCATTTTCCACCACTAGACTTAATAAGACCAGTATGCTTTTGATCCTTTCAGAGTTGGAGCTTATGTGATGTTTACTTTCATTGTAGCACTACCCAGAATAGTTAACCCTTGTTATTTGATCTATATGTTCTGCGTAAAATATGAAAAGTACATATCGTATTGATGTATATTTTTGTCATGTTAAAAAGTTTTACTGTGCTAATTTTTACTCATTTTGAGCTCGTATAAACATCAAATCAAATTGAATTTTTTGAATATATCATTACATCTTTAGTACGATTTTCGATATATATTTTTATATATTTTAATAACAAGATATATTCTATTATACTTTCTCCATTTTACATTATGTTAATTATTTGAGATATTTTCTTTTTTTAAAAAAAATAGATTAAGATATAAATTGAATGTAGTTTTTTATTTTTATTCTTGTCAATTCTTATTAAATTTATGATTAAAATAAATAAATATCAATTAATTACTAATTTCAATTCTAACTAATAAGTGATAAAATTAAAAAAATAAAAAATACTTTAAAAATTAACTTAATACGAAAGGACAGATTATATATATATATATATATATTAATTATTAATATTAAATAATAAACATTATAGGCAAACAAAATAAAAAATTAGGTCATCACTGTCCACTTTTCAGCAATCAGCAGTGCACCGTCGCACTTCCCTTCCCGCCGACTGCCGCGACCAGCAGCAGCGACCGCCTCGACCAGCAGCAGCGACCAGTCCAGGTATGGTACTTGATTATTTTTTGTTTTGTTGATTTCTATCTTCTTCTCCGTTTTCTTTTTTTTTCCTGTAGTGTATGAATTGTGAAACCGAACCGAATTAACATGAAATCGAAACGAATCAAACTGCAATAATTTGGCTCGATATTCGGTACAACAAATGCAAGAACCGAGAAAAGAAATCGAAACATAATCGAATTACCGAAACCATTCTTTAACGAAATGTTTCCTATAACATCACATTTATATGAGATTCTTTTTCTCTCACTATAATTTTTTTTGTGTGGATTTAATTAGGTCATTGGGAGATTTTAAAGTTATATTTATCTCCATTTTTCTATTATAATCAGAGACTGTAAGTTGTACACTTGATCAACCCCTTATACTATTATATTTTATTTTTGGACCAGAAGTTGGGATATTGCATCAGTATTTCTTTTAAAACCATGGTAATTTTTTCTTGCAATAATTTATCAGATGAATTAGTTTGTGGAAATTTGAGGACACTCATAATTTTTAGTGTTCTTGTAGAGAGATCAAATGGACGACTCGATGAAGCAATTACAAGAAAAGCTTATTGAGGTTGAAATCGAAGGTGAAAGTCTTCTATTAGCTCGGCAACAGGTACTTGATATGCCCTCTTTGTTAAAACCCCCTTTTTAGTTCGAATGTGTAAGAAAACTATGCATAATGTAATGCAGTTAGTTGAAAATGATAGAGTGAGGAATGGGAACAGGGAAGCATTAACTGCACTAAGGAGGAGGGCTAAGACGACAAAAAGTAGCATTCCTACTCCTTTTGAGTCAATAATGAGGAATGTTGAATCAAGACCGTTGATGAAGGAGATTTGTCCAACGTGTGGTAATCATGATTCAAAGGAGAAGACTTGGGTCATGTTCCCAGGAACTGATGTATTTGCCAATATTCCTTTCCATGCTGCTCATACCATTCTGGAGAAAGGTTTTTCTTTCTTACCCATACTTATATTGTGAATCTTTTTAACAAAGTATGCACCAGTAACATTCTCTATATGAACTTTATACAAAAATAGTTCCTCTGTATTATGTAATCGAATGAAATTATACATGAAAGCGTGAGGAAGTCAGGAAGAAGCTTCCATGTATGAAAAATGTGCTAGTTCAGAGCGAAGTTTTACCAGTAAAAAGGGAGTAGTTTATTAAAATAAAATTGCTTGGCTAATGAGTATAAGCTATTTTAGGTGACAGCCTTGAGAGTTGAGACCTTTTTTCTCTTATCAATTTAGTGGAGATAAAAGTGAATGCAAAGGGTTGCAAGTGAGGTTGCTCAACATGAGCCACTTCTAACAAAGAGGGTGGGAGTTTGAATCACCACGGGAGCAAAGCGGAAGGGGCCACTGTTGACTCTTGAGTGGGGTACTAGCCTTGACATAAATGCAACAGACAAGGTTATCTGGAGGTTTTGGAATTGGTTTTTGTCACATTCGAGAAGAAAAAGGAGCAACATTCTTTTGATGATAATGAACCAACCAAGAGAATTGAAATTCAAAAAGTAAAATAGAATCGAGATTAAGAAGACAGATTGGGAATCAAGGACTCCTAGAATGAGAAAATAGGCAACAAACAGTATTAAAGAGCTTTTCACCATCCATACAGTGAAACAAAGATATAAAGATGAGTAGTAGATTACTTACAAACTAATCACTCAATTTAAGAAGACCTTGGTAATCACCAGAGAGCATAGGGTTTTCCTTGCTTCACAAGTTCAATTATCATCTAAAAACTAAGGAACTAACCCCTCTAATGTGTTATTTATTGTCTAAACTGATAAGAATTGAGGCCCATAAAATAGATCTTAAAACAAAACAGGAATGCGAAACAAAAATAATCTGGGATCGACAACTAGGTAGGCAGGCTGTTGGCTAGGCCTTCAGGGCCAGGGCGTAGCCTTTGGCCCTCTGCTTCTCTCGGACCCCTCCCATCTTGCCTCTTGGATCTTCCTTAAGAGTGTCTAGCTTCGTGTTGGCTCTCTGAGAGTCTCTGAACTCATTTTTTATGGTCTAACAAATATACAAACCCCAGGTTAAGTGTTGTACTGTCCTTTATGCTTGCACACTTTATTTCAAGTAGGTTAATCCTTGTAAGCTTCATCTTTGACATCTCGAAATATATTCATCTTCTCAACATCAAATGCAAGTTATGGAGTACTTTCGCTTGTGATCTGGCGATTGCTTTTTGTGATGCTGTCCTCCACTGAGTTAGATCCCTTGGTACCGAGGCCGTTGCCAGGGGCTGAACATGTTCTTACAGAAGAGAGAGAAGTGTGGGGCCAATATGAACTTTTAAGCTGTGAAAATGATCATTTGGGGTCTTATTTGGGACTTATGGGCAGAGGTTAAGAGAAGAAATCAGGAGATGGAGGGTAGAAGAAGACCGATGTCTGAGAGAGAGACTTATTATTTTCTAGGAATTACCAATTCTATAGCA
Source organism: Solanum pennellii (assembly GCF_001406875.1). Classification (NCBI taxonomy): domain Eukaryota; kingdom Viridiplantae; phylum Streptophyta; class Magnoliopsida; order Solanales; family Solanaceae; genus Solanum; species Solanum pennellii. The sequence goes on from NC_028637.1 coordinate 94,554,736, forward strand.
TGATGATATATAGATTTTGTGATGTAAACTACTTTAAATCAGGTAGCAAGTTTACTGGGCCAAACTTGAGGTACCAAGCAAAGCATGATAACTTGAAACTGTGTAGTTGGATATCGCTTTTATACAAGTGATGGCGTGAATTTGCCTTTCTTGAGAGTAAATATTCTCATGTCCTTTTTATATAACACATAAGGGATCACTTGTTGTGCCAGTCTAAACATAAGGATTGTATATGCTTTGGTATGAAATGAATCTTTATTCTCTACAGGAAACGTTATCCTATTTGTTGGATTTCTTAATTGTTATCTATGATCTGGCTTCATATCGCCTTAACACCCTCATTCAATTCAAACTATGTAATATTCTTAGCTTGCAGCTGCTATGTTGCCTAACAATATTTTGTGCTTTTTTTCCTTTAGTGAGTAAATAATTTATTAGAAATTACATCCAGGGATGCAGCCTGTATTACTTCCGGTAAAACTTACCACTTCCTCACGACCCTCTCCCAGGCCCATATTTTTTTGCATTCATGGTCATGTGAAACTTAACAATTACAGTGTAGATTGCCAGCTTTTTAAATTTTCCCATGCTATTTCTTTTGATTGTATGTTTTTGTTATCAAGGCCAACCCATCATGACTTGCCACTTAAGGATGGTCTTATTGAGTGTAGGAAAGGATTTTATGCAAGTTGAAGCACTGGAATGACCATTAGCTTATCTCCACCCCCCCACCCCCCCACCCAAAACAAAAAAAAGTATGACCATCAACTTTAACTGGTGTCTCCCTTTAATTTTCTATATTTGATAATTCGTTTGATTTTTATTCTTGTTGAGAACTCTATTGTTTACCTTGGTTCTATACCCTGTTTTCAATTTCCATATTTGAAACATGATCTGGTTCAAATTGTTGGTTACTTGATGCAGATCAAACTCTACTCGATTACGAAGCTAATAAACTTCAGAGCATTGTAAAGGAGAAGTCTTTATGGATATCAGATAAAGGAGTTCTTGCTGATACGATTAGTCCAGGTGTCCTCAGATCTATGGTGACCTTAAGTGACAAACCAAAGTAAGTTTTGGTGGCTGCGTTACCCTTCTAATCAGTCTCTTCCTTAATGTTTTTTGCCTTGATGTATATACTTCTTTTTGACCAATCAGGACTGCACGGAATGAATGATCAACTTCAGTAATAATTGCATATGGTGGGTAAATCCTTGTACTCCCTACCTCTTACACGTGCGCATGCATACCTTAAACACCAGCATCTCTGTATCAAGGGAGTATCCATCCACTTGTAGCATTTGCATCTGTCAAGAAACAAGTTGTAGTCTGAAGGTGGTGAATTTATCTTCCTTTGTTGATTAATCAGCTACTCACAGCATATAGCATGAGAGACTCTTTAGGTGCTTTTAGTTTAATAATTTGAAACTGTAAAAATCAATATTATTGACGGCAGAGTTAGAAGAATTTTTGAGTGGAGGTTAGTCAATTTAGTTTATCTTCCTAAAGTAAATTTGACTTGTAAACCTGAAGGTGTATGCGCCCGTATGGCATGAGAGTTGTTTGTGAACAAGCTATCAGCAACATTTGAAAATCATATTTTTTCCTTCATACCATGTTGTGGAGGAGAATCTTTTATTTCAGATAACATATTAAGCTTCTTCGTTACTGTCAGAGTTTTGAATCAATATGTTTCTGTAAATAGTTTGGTCCTTTTTGCTCTCAGTGTGATGGCACATACTTGTTCTGATGATTATCTACTGTCCACACCGCTAACTAATCAGGACTGCTTACTGGTTTTACAGCCTGTGCTAACAGGAACGTAACTGCTGGATTGTTTCTTCATTTCGCCAGATTCCTTTTCGAAAAAGCTGAAGTTATTGCAGATTTGGGTGAAGATATCAATGTCAATGTGGTGTTCATAGTTGACAAGATTATTTGGTGATTCATGATCAAATTACCAGAAAAGATATAAATTATATTCTCTTAGTTCTGTTAATAACATTTGAATCAATCTTCACAGTAACTTAAATGTGTTTGCCACAGTTGATAGTAAAAATGGACCAGTGTGTACTGACTGATATTTGAAGGGACCTCCAATATTACATGCGTGGGGAAAAAAATACGAATTTCTGAACTGCTTCAGAAAGGGGAGAATTATATTTCTTTTTTAAAGAGGAAGTTCATTGGTATGACTTGGTCTCAGAGAAAATGGTCAACTTTGTCATAACATTGGAGGGGACCTCCATTGGAGATAAATTCATCTATAAATGCACCCAAAGAAGTAGTTTTAGAACAAATTCTTAAAAGAGCATTTAGCTAAGGGTCCGTTTAGATGGGCTTAATAAAAGCAGCTTTAAAAAAGTACTTTTGAAAGTGCTGAAACTTATTTTTAAAATAAGCAGTTATGTGTTTGGATAAAAGTGTTGAAGTTGCTATGCCAAACGTGAAAAGGGAAAAATGGAAGAAAGAGATGTTAGGGTTATGTGGGTAATTTGGAGATTGTATAAAAATATTAAGGGCAAAAATATAAAAATGTGGTCAACTTAAAACAGCTTATAAGCTAAAAAAAAAAAAGCATCCCTACCCCAGCTTTTAAGTTTTGGCTTAAAATAAGTTTTTTTTAACTTAAAATAAGTTATTTTGAGTATTGCCAAACAGATAAATAAGTTAAAAATCAGCTTTTAAGTCAGTTTGACCAGCTTTTAAGCTGAGCCAAACAGGCTCTAAGTGTTCAACTTATTCATTACTAGCATTCAGAGTATCAAAATGAGCTCTCAAGTATAGATAGTCGTCTATTCAGAATTTTATGAACCTGAGTTGGGTTCAAGATAATTCGAATAGGTTTCATGTCAACTTATTCAAACTTTAGTTTATTTTAAAAGAATCTTGAATTGAACTTGATTTAATCTCTAATTTCAATCTGATAGACTATTTATTTCAATTAGTGTAATATATGTTTCTATGTTGAAGGGATAAATTACTATCTAATTTTATATTCTAATTAGAATTATCGATCCATTTGACTTATTAAAATTAGTGGTTATAAAAGCTAAATAACAACATGTTTAAAATTATTGAGATTAAACAAGTCAATTTGATTTTTAGCCCATTTGAACTTAACTCGTTTCAACCCAATGTAAATCTAGGCGAATCATGATCCAGGTTGATTTTTGTTTCAACCTAATTTAATATCTATAATCTCAATCTTTTGCTCATTTGACAAACCTACTAGCACCTTTTGGCTTATATACACGTTCGATAAAACACTTACGTGCTTATGAACACAAGTCTTAGGTTGGCTACTATTAACAAGTTGTTTTTTAGTTTGATCAAGATAATTACTATAAAAATAAATTGAATATAGTAATGTTTTGGTCTGACAAAGGAAGGTGCAATAATAATGACACCATTGTTGATGTGATTCACATGGCTCTACAAATTTTATGAGACGACAAAATTAGATCATAGGACCACAAAACCATAAAAGTGAGCACACTTTTCATCTTCCAAAAGTGAATGATTGAAGTCGATTGTATTTGTGTGTTGTAATTTTCTTGGCAACTTCTCTAGTGATCAGTATTACTTTTTGTTTCATGGGCCATCACAGCAGCTAGCACCAACCTTTGTTGTCTCTACAAACACATTATATTATTCTTTCTTACAACCTTCTAAATCCTATGATTCAATTCATCTGAAAATCTTTGGAGGATTAGTTACGCTAACTTATTGTTTTAAACTCGAACTATGTATACATGCATAATAATAAAAATGTATACAATATTATTCAATTAGATATCTAGACTCTTTGTTTTGCGAGAATGAAATAGTAAAATGAAAAAGTGTTGTGTAATACAAGGATACTGACCAAAGTGGAAATAGATTAGCCATGTTTTATATGGTAGTTAATGTTGAGTTTGCGGATGGTAAGACTGATGTACGATCATATCAAATTAGATAAAATTAGAAATGATCATATTCACTAGAAGGTGCATGTAGTAATAAAATGTAAGAAGGTCGATTAGGTTGAAAAGGTTTGGACATATTTTCTGTGGGCCCATATATATAGTTGCTTTGGTCTGTAAGTGTGGAATTATGATAAGTGAAGGGGTTAAAAGAGTACGTGATACCCTTAAAATTACATCAGATGAACTTAAAAGACCTCCAAATGCTTGGTATTAATACAGACTTACTCAAAAAGATACCAAATAATTGAATAAGAAGATACATATAGGTGATAGCTATTAGTTGAGGATATGTTTTGGACTCAAATGAAACTTTTTTAAAAATATTATTATTTATTATCCTTTTAGTATATACATTTTCAATTTAGTATTTTTTCAATTTTTTTATTTAATATAATATGATATGAGTTTAAATTTTAAAAAAGTAAAAATTCATATAGCTGATTCTAACTTGCTTAAAACTGAGTCGTAGTTATTGTTATTTCTATTAGCTCATTTGAATTTATTAATGCTAAATCTTGATTTCGATTAAGTAGTGTTGGATTATTATTTTTTTTGAGTATTTGTTGAACTTGCATGTAGATACTTGGGTATTGGAGGGGTGGGGGGGAGGGGGGGCCTGGAAGACTTTGCATGTACTCCCAATAATTTGAAATGTAATTAGTGTTATTTTTTAGCCATCATTAAGAGTTGTGATCGATGATGACAAGACACTAAATTAAAGAAACAACGCGTTTGGTTTTTGCTGTGATGATTATGGAAAATTTGCAGCAACACTTTTTTAATTGCCAGTAAGTAGTTGGTGAGCCATTGCTTTTTTTTTTTATCATCTTATCATCCAATAATTTTTTAACATCCACGTAACTGATAAAGTTATTGTCACGTGATTAAAAGGTTACACATTCAAGTTATGAAAATCATCTCTTACAGAAATTCAAAATAAGCTATGATAGCGAAAGTTTTAGATCACTGGCGGACGACTCTTTTATAACATTCACAAAGAACAACCACAACTTTAAATTGAAAAAAAAAAAACATCATAATTAGATTTTAGATATTTGGAGTGACAGGTTTGTTGAAAAACATAATCAAATTCAAGCATGTGTTACAAAAAAATTAAAAAATGCTTTCCACAAATTTCTCAGTGTCAGTGAGATTTTGTATGTCTCTTTTGTTTGCACATCTAAGCAATGGAGGTCCATGGCACTTGGAGCTTAGGTAATTGAAAGCTACTTGAGAGCTGGCTAGGGGGCCATGTTCACTGGTCCGCTCCATTATAATCCAGTTATCAACACTTAAAATTATCGCTCTAAAATTAAAACACGTAAAGTTAAAATTTCATTAACTTAAAATTTATCGTAGTTATATTTATTTTCTTTTTTGTGTCTATGGTTGGAAATTGGAATAGATTCATGTATGTTCTTTTATATATTTTTGTTGGTTGGAATTGGTTCATTTATGTTACATCGTCTTCATGGTATAGAAGTTAAATAAGAGCAACAATATTATTCAAATAAAATGAATTAATTAATAATGTATGAAATACTAAAGGAGTTGGCGTTTGATGAAATTATTGTTCGTAAAGTATAAAGTATCTTCATAAATTAATGATGCTACATAAATGTAACAATAAAGTTCAAATCCTTATACTCTTCAAAAATATCATTTACACCTAATTATAATTTCTTAAAAGCGCCACGATTTATTATGCAAACAATGAGCCTACCACTTACTATTAATTAATATCATATTTTCCCTCTTTTCTAAGTTTCAATAATCAAATATACTTCCAAGATATATCACTCGTATGTTCGAAACTCTTTTTAATACAGATGACAAGGAGCGATTGAACAAAATTGATTATTTAAATTAAATCGTAATTTATTTTTAAAAAATTATCTCTAATTATGGGATGTCTTTTTGTTTTTAATCTTTTCAAAAGAAAATGTTACTGTTTCGTAATTAGAATAACTTAATTTTAAATTTTTTTCGTGCTTAAGAAATAATTCATAATTATATAAATATTTGACTTTTAAAAAGTAACTATATATCAAATCAAACATATAATATAAAGGCGTATTTTACGACTGACATATGTGAGATGAAATAAATGCGTGTCATAAAAAATTAAACTATTTGACAGAAGCAACCCAATAAAATTGATTGCTTAAGATCAAATTCACAAATTATTTAAATATTTTTTATCTTAATTTATGCGAATATATTAATTTTGGTCTTTTAAAAGTAAAGCATTACTATTGTGAGTTGTGACATTATCTGACTTCCGTAGACTTAATGAGTCAACGCTGTCGCAAGCCTCTTTTTCAAACTTAATAATGCAATAAATTAACTTTGATGCAACAATTATTTTCAATAATAATTATAACAAAAAAAGAAAATGAGGAAATTCTCTGCTTTAAAAATAAGTGAGTGAACTTATGATTGATTTTAATTAAAAAATAAATTGACTGCAAAAATATACTCACTGACTCTGACCAAAACGCCAAAAAAGCTAAAATAGCTGTTGGGTTATTCATCTTTTTCCTACTCAGAGCTCTACCTGACTTTTAGAGATATACTCTATTATTTTGTTTTTATCCATTTTAATAATTAAAATTTCACACATTTCATATTGATAAGATCTAATTACGTTATATATATATATATATAAAAAATAATACTAAGATCCATTAAACTCAATAGAATTCGAATGCAGCTCAAAACGTTTTAATCATCGTATTGTGATTTTCAAATACAATCTTCAACATCTCACAACGTTTCGAAACATCGCGTACTGATATATCTGAATAGGAATTTTTGTAATTTTTCTCAAATAGCAAAAAAAAATTTAAAAATATAATAGTATAAATTGTGTTTTTAATTAATTTTTTTCTTAATTTATTTATATAATTCAAACTTAACATGTAATTTATAAAAATAAACAAGAAATTCAAATCATATGATGTTAGATTAAAAAATATGAAGAATATACTATGATATTCTATGATCTTACCATCTTATACGTGCTACATAAGAATTAAATTTAAAAGTTACTAAAAAATGTAAATCAAACTAAAATAAATAAATAACACAAATAAATTTATAAGACAAAAATAGTTTTTACTTTTTATTCTATATTCTAAACATAGTTTAATTAATTTAGATTAATGCTAAAATCCACTATGGTTACTTTTATGTTACTTCAAAATGAGAACTTGTAAACTGAAGTGTTTAATTTTTATGCATCGAGAGATATTATCTTTGCATCATTCTGCAACATTAATAAAGTTGAATGCCTTATCAAAAAAATAATCTATAGAAATTATTTGCACAATCGTTATATATAATTTGAATCTTAAAATTAATTGGATATATTGAACCTTAATTAGGAATGTCATACTTTTTAAATTTAAAATAATTGATGACAAATTTGTGTATTGATTTTAATCAAATTATTTTATATTCATAGAAATATCTAGGGAATCCCAAATATCTATGATTAGCTATATTACAAATTATTTTTCTTCCAAAAAATTGTGTTCGATTAAATACTATATATATTGAAAATGAAAAGAATAAAATTTTATTTCGATAACAAATTTACTATTCATCATTTCGAACAAATCAGAATCAAGAAAAAAATAATCAAATTTATTGCCTTCTCTATCTTTCGACACACTTTATTTTTACTCCGACTTTAAGACTCTCCAATCCTACCACCCTTTACACATATCCTTCAACTCCACCTACCATTATAAATAATTAAATAAATAAATACTTTTAAAATAATATATTTTGCTATATATAAAGAATGAAAAAATCGCTTCTTTTCAATAAAAATTATTAATCATCGTAACAAATGTTAGAAAAATAATAAAAAATATATTTGAAGAAAGAAGATAATGTTGAGGTGTGTAATCGCTTTTCTATAAAGAGATAATACTCATATACATATTAGGGTTAATATAAATAATTCTCTTCAAAATACAACAAAGCTCTTAAATATATATGTAATTTTTTTTTAAATTACTTTTAGAGAATCTTTATATTTATATATTTAACAGATAATTTTTCATAAAAATTATATTCTTTTATGAAAAAGTTATTTTTTATAAAAATCAGATTATTTCTTAAATAAATAACTTTTCATAATAATCATATTATTTTACGAACGAATATATCTATCCAATGTAAAACCTCTGCGTGTTACAAAATATCCAACACCAAAGTCCAAAACACTCAAAAGTCTTGTGTGGAAAGATAAATGGTCATTAATTTCAGTAACTTACACCACCAATCTCTGAGCAAAGCAGGCTCACAACTGCCGCTACTTATTATTCTCACTTCTCTCTCCCAACTCTCTACTAAAAACACTACTTTATCCGTTCAGAAATATTTATCATATTACGTTTATTGAAAATTAATTTTACTAATTTTTCAAAGTAAATTAGATCATATTAATTTGATATTTTAAACAAAAAAATTAGATATTCTAAAACTATATGAAAAGTATTATAAATTATAATTTTTTCATATTAATATGATGAAAAAATACATCTTAAAATGTTAGTTAAAGTTTTTATAGTTTGACTCTTAAAATAGAAATCATGACAAACAATACCGGACGGAGGGAGTAACATATACTCCCTCCATTCACAAAGAATGATTTGATTTGACTTGGCATGGAGTTTAAGAGTATAAAAAAGACTTTTGTATCTTGTGATCCTAAACTAAAGTTAGGTTAAATATACAAAATTGTCTCTTGATCTTGTGGTCGTAAACATGACATGTGGAAAGCTGAGATTAAAATGTTACCAAAAAAAGAAAGAGCTCATTTTTTTTAAACAGACTAAGAAGGAAAGGAAATCATTCTTTTTGAAACGGAGGAAGTATATTTTTTTCTCAGTTTATATTATTCGATTTCTGTTGATTTGAAATATTCTTCTAAAAAAATATTTTAAAAATAAATAAATATATATATATATATATATATATATATTACAAAATTAATCCTCTTAATAATAATTATATTATACAATTATTTAATATTAAAAATACTAAAACTAACTTGATTTGTTAAAACAAAGAAGTAGAATGAATTATCTATTTTTGGTATAAATATCATCAATACCTCACACAATTGATATACTTTTATCATTAAAATGGAGCGAGTACTTCATACGTCTTAAATTATGTACATTGTATTCATCTTTCTTATGCTTTTATTCAAAAAAAATATATTAAGATATATCTTTTTTAAAACCATTATTAAGAATAAAATTTTAAAATTTATTTTTAAAATAATAAACAAATAATTTAATATAGCCATTTATAAAAATTACAATTCATAATTGAGACGTAAGAATAATTAAGATGAACATATTCAGACTTTTAAGTTTATCGGTGATTTTTATATAACCACTTGAATGTATGATACTTTACTTTTATATTTTTTAAGAACACTCAATTGACAGTAGCTTGCATTAATAATGTGACGGGTTCATTAATTTAGAGGGATTTAATTAGTAATGGGTGGGTAGTGGATTAATTTATAAATTACACTAGTAAGTTAAATTATAACAAATAGTTGAGCGCCACGTATTTTAAAAAATATTTAAATAGTTTAAATATAAAACCGTTAAATAAGTAGTCAATTTTGAACCAAAAGGTGGATGACAAGGGTATTTTGGACCCAATAGGTGGATGGGAAGGACATTTTGGAGCTAACAGGTGGATGAAGGGTAATCTTATACCATTTTTAATACTTTAAGGATATTTTAGGCCCTTTTCCGTTTATAAAAATTACAATTCATAATTTGAATGAACGGAGTATGAAAGAAGAGAGAAGGCAATTATTGTAGCGTAAGAAAAAGAAAGGTGACATTATTTGATAAAGAAAATAAATGCGTTTACCTTATTGAGTTTAACTCATTTGAGTTTGTAATTAATGACCAAGTGTTTTCAGCCCTTCTGAATGGCTCTCTGTATGTCCAACACTTCCAAATTAAATATCCTAAGGTCACACTCTTTTATCCCCTGCCCCACCACCATGCCCAGCAGATTATTTATTTAATAATTACTAAAATATATATATATAATTTTTACTATACCACAACAACAAATTTTTTTTATCAATAATTAAGATCGATTATATGAATTTAGTGATAATATTTTTTATTTAAGTTTAACTGATATTCTTATCATATTAATTAAAAATATGAGTCAATCAGATATTGGTATACTATGAGATAAACTGAGACGAGTAAAAAAAATTTTTTTTTAAGAATAATATTTAAGAACTCTAAAAAAAATCAACAATTCACTTAATATCTAATAAATATGACCGCGTCCTGCTCCTCCAAATTTGTGCAGGTTAATGATAAGAATATGACCACGTCCAGCTCATTCATGTTAATAATAAGTCTATTTATTGATTTGACCAATTTTAATTTTTTTTTAAATTCAAAGTTATCTAAAATTTGATTAATGTTGAATAAATAGATAGTACTTGGAAATCCTTAAATGATCTTGTCAAAATATTTCTTTCAATTTTTTTCTTCAATATTATATGCATTCATAATAACAATTTTACAAAATACTATCACTTTTTGATTACTAAACAAACAACGAACTTAGAATATAGTCGTAGTCACGCTATGACTCAAAATTTAGCTCTTATTTAGTAATAGATTTTGTAGTTGAAAGTTGTGTTCCACGTATATTTTGAGAGTCCGAAGTCTAAAGCGCAAAAAAAAGTTGAATTTTTTATCAAAAGTGTATATCAAAAATATTTTAAATTAAAATGGTAAAATTACTACATCAGCAGTGTTTTTGCATAATTTTTTTTAAAGGCAAATCGCTGCAGGGGCAGCGTTTTTGCATTTAATTTTTCATATTTTTTTTTTTGAATTGTCTGCCTTGGCAGCGTTTTCTCAAGAAGTGGTTTTTTTATTTTTACGTTTTTTAAAGGCAAATCGATGTAGGGCCAGCGTTTTTGCATTCAATTTTTTTTTTTACATTTTTTAAAAAATTGACTCATATATTCATGAACATTATTTCAATTAAAGTGTGTCATATTACAGTATGGGAGAGTCTAGCAATGCTTTCAAGCACTTGAATTTTTTTTTCATCGAAGTCATCTGATAGCTAAATAAAGTAATGTTTTTTTACTTATTAAAATTATTTTTTTATATGCAATATATTTATATTATTATTTTTGTAAGTATGACCAACTTAAAAAAAATTAAATGCAAACCCGCTGCTCCTACAACAATTTTTCTTTAAAAAAACGTAAAAAAAAATTCTTCAGAAAAACGCTGCCAAGGCAGCGAATTCAGAAAAAAAAATTTAAAAAATAAAGCAAAAATGTTGCCCCTGCAGTGATTTGCCTTTAAAAAAATAAATATACAAAAATGCTACAGGAAGAGTGATTTTTAATTAACGGCGTCAAACTAAAACGCTACTGACCTAGCAATTTTATCGTTTTGATTTAAAATATTTTTAATATATCCTTTTGGATGGGGGTTGAAATTTTTCTAGTGAAACCGTCAATATTTTAACATATTAAAATAATTATCAAATTTTATGATCGAATAAAATTTATCAAATTTTATGATCGAATTATCTAAAGATAAAACTTTAGATATTAGCACAAAATACTAACCTAATATATTCATTCCAAATAGTTTTAAATCGAGTCATAAATCCATATGTTTTTTTAATTTTAATATTTTTAGAATGAATTAATTTATCCATTTGACACTTGTGCTTTGAATTGAATTAGATAGAGAAGCAATTGGGTAAACAGAGCCGCCTCACATCAGTGGCTACTTATTGTTCTATCTTTCCCTTAGCTAACAAACACAATCATATACTAACACTCTGTACACAGAGTAAACAATAATTGTAGCCTAAGGAGAAACAAAGATGCCACTATACATACACAATATCAATGTTCTCCGTTTTATATTACTTGTCTATCTTTTTTTTATAAAAAATATATTTTTACTATTTATTTTATCTTAGTTATTTCAAATTACTTATTAATTTATGAAATTAAGACAGAAAACAAATATAGGACGGAGAAAATAGTATTAATGGTCATGAAGGACTATATTTAGTTGTTGTATCTTTGAGTTGTAATGAATGGGGCTCTCTTTTCATCTCTCACTCCTCCAATTGTTTTGCCTACTTCAATTTACACACAATGGAAATAATTTAAATTTCTTTTTTTTTTAAATAACATTAGTTTATATACTAAGATCTCCATGTGGCATTGTGTTGAATTTTAAGCCAATATATCCCAACAAAACACCTTTTCACTTTCTCAAAACTTTATTATAAGTTCAAAATTAAATACTTATATTTATACAGCAAGAAAAGCAACAAGTTCCTCATAACCCGACATGTCTCTTTAAAGCCATTATAGAACTTCTCACATAAACTCCTCTTTTTTTTTTATTATTGAACACAAAAAGATAGGGCAAAAAATGCTCTTTCTTTTATTAATATTGTTGTTTTTATATACATATAAGTCCTATAAAGCAACACCTATTAAAACTCTTCACTGAATGCTGAACAGTAAAGTCTTTAAGCTGCAGCTTTTTCCACTACATAAAATCTTCTTCTACTTAAAGCTGACAGATTTCCTCTCCCATTCCTCCCAAATCCCAACTACAAAATATTCCAAACTTTTTTTTTTCTCTTCATTTTCAAAAATTCCATTTCCCCACTCTGTTTATTTGACTATATCAAAGTGAGGGGAAAAAAAATTAAGAAAAAATGTTGGACTATGAATGGGAAAATCAGTCTAGTTTTATGTTTACAAGTGATCAAAACACTCAAGAAGAAAATGACCAAAATAACAATCAATTTTTGGATCCTCAAGCACATTTTCCTCATATAACAAATTACCAACACCAGCAGCAGCAGCAGCAACAACAACAATTACAAAATCCGCATTTTCCCCAATTTCAAGCAACACCAAATAACACCCATTTAATTAGCTCCATGTACGATCCACGCGCTTATGGCGTTCCGTACACGCAAACACACGACACATCCATGCTTTCTCTACAACCAACGGGTGGATTTATGGTAGTGCCGAAGAGCGAACCGCAATTTGGAGGCGGAATTCATGATTTTTCAAGTAGCAGTAGTCGGATTGGGTTGAATTTGGGCGGGAGAACTTATTTTGCTTCGTCATCGGAAGATGATTTTGTGAATCGGCTTTACCGGCGGACTCGCGCGGTTGACGCCGGTTCAGTGAACTCGCCCAAGTGTCAAGCTGAAGGGTGCAATGCCGATCTCACTCATGCAAAGCACTACCACCGACGGCACAAAGTGTGTGAGTTTCACTCAAAAGCCGCTACCGTTATCGCCGCCGGTTTGACTCAGCGATTCTGCCAACAATGCAGCAGGTTATGTTAATAATACATAATTATTGTGTTTATTCACCAAATCAGGTTAATTAAATTGATCTCGTATAATTATAATTTTCTAACTAGTTTAAAATAAGGAATCATAATCAGACAAAATTTACACGAGATTCAACAAATGAATCTCCTCCGTTTCTCTAGTTCTGCTCGTGACAATAATACATCTCATATTTTCGTTGAATTTGTATGAAAAAAATGTACTTAATGATAAATTAATGTGTATTAGCATTTGTTACGTTTGATACTAAGATGATCAGGTGCAAATATAATGGGAAACTTAAAATGACGAAAAAGCCCTTGGATGTGTTAACGAGGTAATGATTGGGGAGTAGAAAAGTGGTACGTTGATCCCGAGGGCAATTATGTCCGTAAATTTATGTCCCCCAATGAGTTTGCTATTCCCCGTTTTGGTGTGTTACGTACTGGTTTTATAGTAAACACAACTTTTTTTGTTTTTTCTATTTTGGCTTAATCATTAAAAAGAATCATACTGGGAGTATCAGCTTTTAATCAACACAGAAAAAAAGAGAGTATTTTTAGCAGTATAGTATTTCTCTTTAAAGAGTTAATTTACATGTTAATTTATATTAAAAAATATCAGTAAAACAAAGCATTGGTTTTTTGTTTTCATAACAAGAGAATATATCATTCATGCACCATACTAGAAAACACCGAATTAGCTATGAAATTTATCAGTAATCTTCAACTAATTTGTAGCAAAATAGCTCCTGACTAATTGAACTTTTTAAATAATGATTGCAATGGTTTTTTTATATATATACATTTTATCTGTCACTAATTCTTTATTTTCTAGTAGTTTACTAGAAAATTACATAAATGACAGTTGTAGAAGAATCTACCTACATAATTTTCCTCATGTAATTGTACGTTATTTTAACTAGTATTTAAAGGACTTAATATGCACAAAGAAATATTTATAAGATTTGCCATTAAACTAAAAGGACAGTTTATGTCATTTCCTGATTCTTTTTCTTAGGTATGAGTTATTTCGTGAAAAATAGGCAAAACATGAGTGATTCTGTTGTTATATGTAAATAATTCATTTTTAAATTCAATTATTTCATGAAAAAAAATATATAAATCTGATCATAATTATATTTTGATAAAAAAACAGGTTTCATGTTCTGTCGGAATTTGATAACGGAAAAAGAAGTTGCCGGAAACGGTTAGCTGATCACAACCGGAGAAGAAGGAAGAATATTCAGCAAGAAAACAACAAAAAGCAGCCTCAACCTTCATCAAGTAACTTTATTATCTTTTCTTAGTTTTGATATATATCCACGTATTAGAGTTTTACTAATTTTAAGTTTGATATAAACTTCTTTTAATATGTTATTTGTTCTTATGTATATCCATTTATTAGAGTTTAACTAATTTTGAATTCGATATAAACTTCTTTTAATAAGTTCTTTATTTTGATGTATATTCACGTATTAGAGTCTGACAAATTCTGAATTCAATATAAACTTCTTTTAGGATGTTTTGGTACGAAGGAAAATGTTTTCCATGGAAAATGTTTTCCTAGAAAATGTTTTCCTAGAAAATGTTTTCCTGGAAAACAAGTAGATTTTGGACTTATTTTCTCATGTTTGGTTGGTGAGTAGAAAATATTTTTCGTGTTTTTGATTTATGAATGAAATTAATTTTTTAGGGGGTTGGGGGTGGGTGGGTGG
>NC_028637.1:94569976-94590533 GCF_001406875.1 Solanum pennellii
GGGTGTAGGAGTTTAAAAATAAAAATTTGAAGTTGAAAATATTTTTAAAAACAAAATTAATTTTTTGGGAGGGTGTGGGGTATGGGAGGCTGGTCGGTGGTGGGTGGGTGGGGGTCAGGGATCAGGTGAAAAAATAAAAATTGAAAATTGAAAATATTTTTTTAAAATTGATGTTTTTCGAAAAAAAATGTAATTTGAAATTGGAGGAGAGTTTTTGGAAAATGTTTTCCTTAATTTTTGAAGGGAAGTCATTTTTCTTAATTTTGAGGAAAATGAGTTGATTTGGAAAACATTTTCCTAAGCTTTTATCTCAACCAAACATGAGAAAATTGGAAAACATTTTCCAGAAAATGTTTTCTTTCATACCAAACACACTCTTAATATATGCTTTATTCTGATGTATATCCACGTATTAGAGTCAGACTAAATAAATTTTCGTCTTTTTTTTTTTTGATATATTTATTTTTATTTTTTTTGTGTAGAGTATCCAGCTGAATCAGGAGCACAATCATCAACAGTGACAGTGGCCATATCACCACCAAGAATTCCAGTGGATGGATTTAGGCAAAGAACATACCAGCAAGTTACAACAACTTCACCAGTCTTCTTTTCCAATGGGTGACTAAAATATTTTTATTTTTCAATAATTAATTATTAGTATGATTATTATTTCAAACTTATGCTTTAATGGCCATAACAATCTAGTATATGTTAGTACTAATTACAATATAGGAAAGTTAATTTAGATATGAAATTATGATTAATGATGTAATGGAGAGGATCAGGTTTATGTTAACCCTTCCTAGCTTGTGTGCTCCACCTAATTCATCAAATTATTGCTCCATCTTTTTAATTTATTTGTCTTTTGAAAAAAGAAATCTTTTTTTTTTGACAATTCTTTAATTTCAATTTTTTTATATAGCATGTTTCAGACCACAAAATTTTGAAACATTTAGTACATTCTATAAATATTTAATTTAGGCTCGCTTATTTTCTTAAATTTCGTTTCGATTCAAAATCACAAAATACAAATTGAAACGGATTAATTGTTGGTATAAAGAAATAAACTTTATCTTATTGTTCATATGCATGCAAGTACGTAGACTCTGATTGATGTTGAATTGAGAAAGTTTGGATAAATATTCCAAATTTTCCTCACTCTTTGATTTGCATTTTGGCCTAATACGATCCCAATTTGTAGTACGTACGTAATTAAATATTATGGGTTAAAGAAATTAAAAACCAAAAAAAAAAGAAACAGAAAACAGAAAGTGGTTTCTGTTTTGTTATATAGTCATAGGATTTAATTAAATCAATACCTAACACTCTTAACAAATGTTTCATACCAATCAGAGTAATTAAACATGTATAGCTTGTGATTTTAGTACATTCACTTTGGATTAATAATAATCGATACCCTAATATATTAGATGTGAAATTTACCAAACTACATTTTTAGGACAAGATGTGAAATTTCCAGTTGAATTCGTTGATTTTTTTGCTTTATATTAATCAGTGTGGATTATTTGATTTTTAATATTGAAAAAGTATAACCTAATTTGAATCAAAATATATTTGACTTGATATGATTTTTCTCTTTTCGATTCAGTTTGATTATTCGATTGTGTTAATAATTTATAACATGATAACAAATATAATTTGAATAAAATAAAATAATATATATAAGTTAAAGCTCAATTCAACTTAATTTCACTAGTATCACTGCATGGATGCTATTTTTGTAATTAAAAAAAATAATGGGGGTGAGGGTCCACAAATGAGATTTTTAATGATCAAATTCTACTGAAATAAATAAATAAATAAATCTCTATTTTAATAGCCTTTCACTTTTCCTTTTCAATTTCCTCTTTTCTTTATTGTTTTTTCCTAATAAATGATATATTTCTATTTTTTTTTTGGGGGTGAATAACTGCCTGAACAGCGATATTTTTATGAAAGGAGACATTAATTTAGTATATATATTATGCTATAATTAATTATATCAACGGTTGTGTATGAAAAGTATTAGTTGGGATACCCTTAAAATATAATGGACCCGAATTATTATTGGCACGCTTAAGTTATTAATAATTTAAATTATTTTTCTCATTGACTATTTGATACTAGTTTTTATTATTAGTAATTTTAAATTCTTGTTATTTTCAAATTTTATAATTATTCTTTTTCTAGTTAAATTGGTAATAAACACCTTTTCTTTTTTGGGGGGTGGGTGGGTGTATTTTATTTGGCTAAAATAATGAATTTCAACCAATTGTTTTTTAAAAATTTTGCCCGAAAATAATAGTAATAATCATTACATCAAAATAAGATTAAGATACAATACAAATTATACAATTAAAATTCAGTATTATGCTGAACTTTTTATTTAGCTTAATAAAAAAAAATTCTAACCATTTTTTTTTAAGAAAAAGAATTGATTTGGTTTGGAAAAAAAATAGAAATAGATAGTAATTGCATATAAAATAGAAATAAAAAAAGAAGTACACAATTGTAACTCCAATATTTTGGTTGATTGGATCTTTATTTATTTGACTAAAACTAATGATAAATTTATAATTTGGGAAAAAATATTCTCTCTACCAAATTGACTTGGAAAAGATGAAATTAACATTAAAACAAACATGAGTAGGAGAACATTAATTTTTAAATATTTAATTATTATTTAAGTTAAAAAGATGTTTATTAACAACTTTAAAGAAGTGTGGATAACCAAACAGAACTAGTGACAAGCTGTGGACTTATTAAAAATTAAGATGATGGGATAACTTGTGTATCTCGACTAATTTTATAAGGTGTTTTTTATCATTCATCAATTATTAATATATATATCAAATAATCATGTGCAATAAAATTCAAACAAATGAAAACGTAACTTAAATTCTGCTATTAAATTATCCATGACAAGTAAAATTCTAAATTTATATACTATTTTTTAAAATTATGAAATAAACTAGAAAAATTTCCACTCTTTTCGAATCATAAAAGACGTAAATATAGATTGGCTTATATAACTTACTCTGCATATTGTATATAAATCAATAGCAGTTGAATTATACTATGATATTCATGTAGTATATGTCAATATTGATAATGTATCACAAAAGAATTGGTTCATTTTCTTAATACCAAATCAATATAGATATCATATATTTATATGCAATTATATATGGGAGGTTTCATCCTTAGTAAAACACTACTTAATCCTCTATGATGTCTACATCTTAAACATAAAGAAAATACTTTTCGATATTTTGTGATATTCATATGATATATCTAATATTAGTTGAGTATTATATAAGACTGATTTTATTCCTTAAAAAAAAAACTCAATTGTCTATCCAAAATTAGTTACATCAAAATCTAATTAAACAATATATTATATATTGATAGAATATCATAGATGACTGATTTGTATTATACATAATATATGCCAGTATATGATAGAAAATTGTTTATTCATGCATCCAAAAAAGAGTTTTAGACACTTTTAATTATGTATATAACTCACATGGCGTATAAGATACAATTACATGGTATCATCAAAATTGATAATTTTTAATTGTAAAGTAGTATATCATATATATATTAATGTAAGAAAAGACAATATTGATATTTATCTTTTTTTGTGATATGATATATTTTTTTAATATACAAAATAGAAGTTTTTTGCATTTTATAATAAGTATATAATAATACAAAAATGCTTACTATGATAAAATAAATTTCTACATTATATCTTATGATTTTAAGAAAGTGAAAATATATTTCCAATTCAATAATGACTGTCAAAGGTTCATAGAGCAACATGTTTTTTAAGGATCGGATACGAGTTGGGTCACAAATGAAACTTGGATCTTCCGGTTCTTCAATATGACTAGCCCAACTGAGGGACCAAGAAAGCTAAAATATATATTGGAAAAATTACTTAAATACATATTTTGTTTCACAATAATCTCTAAAAAATTTCATTATTTTAAAAGAATTGAAAAAAAAAATACTCTTAGATACATCAATCCTCTTTCACTAATACATTCTTATTTCTTTCTCGAATACATCCCCCTCTGATATATCCCGTTCCTATGTATTTAGGTGTCATATTCCTTCTTTGATACATCCTTCCCTTTCGGGTACATCCCTATCTTGTGTGTTTGAATATTTGCGCTGATGATTTCCAACACTACGATTTCTTGACTTTCAACTTTGTAGAAGTGTATAGTTGGCACAAATTATTTTCTAATTTTTCAAAAAAGAAATTATTTTTATATCTTTTTCATATGAGAAATTTATGAAAAATCTGGTTATCTATTGACTATCTGGACATCAACCTTATAAGTGACTAGTGAGGTTTCAATACCCTTCCCGTTTCTTTCTTTCCCTACCTCCATTAAAAAATCTTTAATATTACATTTAAAAGATTTGAAAAGATCATTTAATAAAGGGAACATAATCATCAAGTATTATTCTATTCAAATTATAAGATGCACTAACCTCATTTGTAGATTTTTCTAAAGTATATATGTTGCTATTAAATTACTGTCTTTATTTTATTTATCTACCGTTTTTATTAAAATTATATAATTTTTTATGTTTGTTATTTCATAAAATTAATCTAAAAATGACACTATTTTCGAGATTTCAAAAAAAAATAACTCTTGCTTAGAATTTTAGCTACAAATACAAATCAATTCATTTCATTTTAATAAAGGGAATAAACATAATTATCATCGATTATTGCGTTGCCGCAATTGTCTCAATACTAAATTTTATAAAATAGTTATTGAATCAAAAAGCTCATAATAAAATTTTAAGGAATCCCATAGTGTAATTCAATAATTACATTCTGTCCCGATAAATTTAGTATTTACAAAAAATCCCTTAAATTTGTTGAGCCGTGATACTTTAGACTCTAGTGATACATGGTAAATGATACATGGTAATTTTAAACTGTTGAGAAAAAAAAGGGAAAAAAACGGTACAGTTAATGTTGTTAATAAAACAGCTAAATTTACGGTAACATATCATTAATCAGCATAAAATCAGCTCTTAATTGGATATTAATTTCAAATTTTGAAAAACAAAGATTATATCATATATTTTGAAAACAATTTTTTTGAACAATCTGTTAAATTTCGAACTACAGTAATTTTATTGTTGTTACAGTGGATTTTTCAAGATGAATACTTCGATTTTGATGAGACATTTCGGAATTTGGGTGAACGAGTTGCAATATGAAAGTTACAAAATCGATGGAATCGTTGTTGGAGATTCAATTTCGTTTTCTAATCTCAAAGCAGCAATTGCAGCCGAGTTGGATATTGATGTATCAAGGAAAGAAATTGAAATTCGATACATTGTAGAAGGTAACTCCTGTCCGATGAAACTTAAGAACGATATGAGTGTTAAACTATATTTTAACTGAAACATCGACTAAACAATATACACATTGATTCTATATGTATCATCAAGTACAGTTGATGACGCATTTATTAAACTTAGTGAATGATACATTATAACAATTTTCAAAACATGTATCAGTACATCAACTAAACAACTAATACCTTACTGATACATGATATCAGTTTTCAGAAATTCATACTATATGCAAAACATGTGATACATATCTACTACATGTATCAGTGAATTGACTAAACACTGTACACACTGATTCTATATGTATCATCAAGCACAGTTGATGACGCATTTACTAAACTTATTGAATGATACATTATAACAATTTTCAAAACTTCATGATACATATAAAATATTATGATACACAACAAATTCATGTATCAATTCACCATCTAAAACACTATACACACTTATTCAAATGTATCGGCAAGCACACTAGATTCCTTAAAATTTTTACTAATTTCAACAACAGTTTTAAGTACCAAAATACTAACCCGAAACAATGTAGGCCTAACAACAATGTTTGCTGCTTCTTTTTTCTTTTTTTGTTGTATTTTGACAACCTTTGATTTTGGTTTTTCTAAGATAGCTTTGGGATATTGCTGGTACGTTAGCAGCCAGCAGACCGAATGAGTGATCAAGTTCCAAAGTTATACAAAATGATTTTGACCTTAACACATTAGACACTTCTGACATCTTGGGAGAGAAACCTAGTGAAACAGATATCTCAGCATGTAGACTTCTATTACTGATATTCTTGAGTGGAAATGTAAAACTTGAAACTAACCGAAAAGAGGTCAAAGATAATAATAAAAAGATGTTGGGTTCAAACGATTACAGATTAGAAAGAAATAGACGATGATAAATAAAGAATAAAAAGAAGAAAAGAAAAAAATATGCTGGCTTAAGATGAATGAAGATGATTAAGGAAAAAAAAGAACTGAAACTTGATGGAGTAAGAACAAAACGGCAGAAGTTAATGGAAGTTGTCCTGCTTCCTGAAATTTTTACTTTTTTAAATTTCATTTTTTTTGAATTTTGAAATTCAAAATTTCAAAATTTGGTCTTTTATTTAAAATTAATTAAATTTAATAATTCAAAATCAAAAAGCTTATTAAAAGGTTGAGTGTTTAAATGGATAAAATTTAAAATTCAAAAACTGATTTAAGAGGTTGAGTGTTTTAATGGAGAAAAAATAGGCATTAAAATTGGTAAATGTGTATTATAGGAGACAGAATGTAATGTATCTAAAAACTTACACTAAAATAAAAAAAAAAGGGAATTATGTAATATTTAAAAAAAAGTAGGGAAAATTAGAGAATATAAAAATTATAATTGTTTATTTAAGTTATTTTTTCTATTTTAGTACTCTATGGGTCGTTATCATCGTTGCCCTCAAGCCTCAACAATAACTCTCATCAATGACGATGCCGTAGACACTACCTTTAATAATTAAATAAATCGTCCTATGGCATATGGGATGACGATGAAAATATTTAAAATTATTTTTTTAAAATAAAAATATTAACTAATATTAAATATAAAAATATAATTTAACTATTTCATATACAAAACAGAAATGGGAATTACTAATTTTATTAATTACCCCCGACCATGACATATCTTACTATTACTATAGCTAACGACCCATTAAGAATGACAATAATTTCAAAGTTGTCATTTTGGCTAGTGAATTCCAAGTGTCAGAATGATAGAGACTTCAAATATTGATGAATGACACATCGATCTAAATTGTAAGTAAGAATTTAAAAATTATTATGTAATGGTACAAATTTTTGCATGCACTATTTAATGAGTTGATTAGTTGATGCTTGATATATAAAGAATTTATTATTACCAATATTATTAATATTGCAGAATAGGTAGATGACTCTTTTGAATTATATATACATTAATGATCAAATAGACATTTTGACTTTATTAATGACACCTATTTGACAGTAACATATCTCGTAAATCTGTTACGCTGGCATATTTGTCTTCCACCCAAATTTAAGCACGTAACTCTTTTAAAATTTAAATCTCCATTCAAAATATTTCAAACTCGGGATCTAAATAAAAATTTAACCATTAAATCCTAGTGCCCAAAAAATCAAAAGGCCCAAAATATAAATGTACAAGGAAGGATGAATTTGGGAAGAAGGAAGATGTGGGAAAGTCTACGTCGTGAAAGTAAAAAGGTTATTTTTGAAAAATCTGCGATTGAATTGACACTATTGTGATAAATTAAAAATGTGTATAATTAATGGCCGGCTTGTCATCATCGACGCATTATAACAAAAATGATCATTAGTGGCAATTGTTGCTCTTTGTATATGTCCGTAAAGCTTTTAGCGACATTAGTTCTAATAACACTTAACTAATGTTGGTAAAGACTTTAGCACTCTTTATTAGTGTTAATATTTAATAACGCAAAAATTATTTTTGTTATAATGACGTGCTTATTAATTAGTGTAACATTGAATAAATTATTCAAGCATTTGCATATTATGTATGTATAGTATTATAAGGTTTTCCCAAAAAAACTAATAAAAAGTCGAGTAAACTTTACAAAAAGACACGTACTTGCAAAAACTAAAAAGAGAAACAACAAATGAAAAGCACATATGTAGCTTGAAAATAGTGAAGATATATATATATACCACGTTAGCAGACAACATTGAATGGATGGAAAAAGAATTGTCTGCTGAAAAGTTATAATTAAGATTAATTTGGCTGACTAATAGTAGTAGTATTTTTTTATAACATAAGAGCTACACATGTACGTTATTTTCTCGCTTAAATAATACGTTAAAACGAATCGTTTAATAGCTGAATTAGAGATAAATATATATTAAATCTTACATTGATAATATCACATGTGTTTAAGAAATAAATTATTCATATAAAAAATTAATATGATATTTTGCTTTGTCATCTTAAAATATGTATAAATTACGAAGGAATCCACATATATGATAAAGCAATGAAGAGTAAGCTAGGTAGAATATTGCATGCAAATCAGTGTGGCTTGTAATAATCAAAAGTTGTGATTTGTGAAGCCAAGCAAGCCCACCATGTGGCTTCTCCTTTTTCATAGTTTACAAACCAAGAAAAGTGAAAATAGACACTTGGATATCCACAACTACTAGTACACAGAGGAAATTTTGTAATTCTAAAATAGTAAATGTATGACGTATCAAAATATTTTTAAATTTTATGATCTTAATTATGATATATTAAAATTGTTAAATTATTTTTTAAAAAAAAGTTATTCTTTCTTAAATATGCTATCAAAAGAAAGGTGAATTGGATATTCTTCGTTACAAAATTATATTGGTTAAATAAATTAAATATCTTCTTTTTAATCGCATGTTTTACGTGAATTGAAAAATATCTGGAGCATGTTATGTCATACAATTATAGTTTTGATTATTTGTTATCCGTTGTAATAGTTTTGCCAAATTTGCTATTCGATTTTCTAATTGTATAATTTCGTATAATTTGGTCCCTGATGATATAAATCTAGAATTTGTAAATTCGGTTGCTGATTATATAAATTAAGAATTTGTATTCGATTGCGGACGATATAAATTTAAAATTTGTATAATTTGGTTGCTGATTGTATAAATATAGAATTTGTATATATACTTACCCTAGCTAATTCTATATGAAGTATGAAAAATTCATGATAAATTACCTTATTTGTATATTGACAAGCAAAATATACAAATGGAGTTCTAAAAAATTCTAAATATATAAATAGAGAATTTCTATATACTTACCACGATTGTATTCGCAAGTGAAATATGCAAACTACATCCTCCATTTATATATTACCATGTTATTATTTTTGCAAGCAATATACAAATCACAATCTCCATAACAAATAAAACTAAAGCTTTGGAACGTAATTATTAAAAGTATAGTATATAACCTTATTATATCTATCATCCTTCTATTTCGGAAATTTTCTCAATCTTTTAAAGCAATTTTTTTTTTGTTGAGGCTGAAGTTGATAGTAAAAAGAAAGTACGTATGTAATTTGAGACAACCCGAACACACAAAAATGGCTACTCCCTTTTTTCAGTTTATATTATATGTTATATTTTTCGGCTTTTTACTTTTTAAAGTTTAATGTATACTTAATAAGCAGATAATCTTGATTAGCTAGCAGATAAATGTCACTTTATTTCATATCAATCTTCTTAAAATCCCATGTTAATGCACATAAATATCACTTTATTTACTTAGTTCATACCCATCTTCTTACTAAAACCCCATACTAAAGCAATTCTATTGGAGTATTACTCAAAAAGAGAAAAAAAAAACTTTCATATAGATCTAATATTTTCCTAAATGTTTTCAATAAAATATAGTATTGATGTCTCATAAATAGCTTCAATGAACCTGGAAAAAAAAAGTTATGAGCTTTAGATACTATGAATTCTTATGGATGAAGGAATCAAAGGTGCATTCAATTCCTCCTTTAAGAGACTCAACTCATAGAGTGTACAAGTGCAACTTTAGCCCCACCAACCTGGGTCGTAGTATAATGGTGTAACTGTTTTATGTTTAATCATTAAGCTCGAATTTTGGTTATGAAAAGAATCATATTAAAATCTAAATTTTAGTTGAAATTTCAATGTAAACTATGAAAATCGAATGAAAAAAAATAAAATGCAAACTTAGCCCCACCCACTACCCCCTACCCCCACCAAAGAGACATCTATCGAGTTGTAAGTTCACTTATAGACGAAATCTCCAGCCCCTACCATACAAACCCTATTATATCAACAAAGTTATCCCTACTCTATAACCGTGATGTATACACAAATTAAGTCTTTGTATAATTAGGTATTAAAAAAAAAGACTCATCACGTTTTATACAAATAACTGAAAATACCATTAGATATACCATTTATACTCATAAATGTCGTCTAAATTTTGAATCGATTAATCTATATAATGGATGTCTTTCTCGTATGAACTACGTACTTTATCATTATCATGTATTGCGAACCCATCACGTTCGGACCCATCGGAAGGGTCTCAAACGTCACCTTGGGAATTTCAATGGCGGGATAAGAAATTTATAACCCCCTTAAACTTTAGGGCATTATCATGAGAATTTTATCGATATAATTTGAAATGCAATTTGCTATTTCTACACGATTATGTCATGCAAGTCCCAATCCAAGTTATAAATACATCAAGAAAGATATTAGGCGAAATTAGATAAGTCAACAACTTTACATTTTTTGGAGGTTTCTTTAATGTTTAATATGCTATAACTATTCTGAATTCACATCAGATAGCCTATTTGCAAATAATGCAACTTATTTACAATTTTTTATATTTACTTCAAACTTAAAACTTATGAAAAGAACATTTTCATCTACCACAACCAATTGTTTGATGATAACTAAGAAATTAGATAAGAAAATTGAAGGCTAGGTTATGGTTAACCCATAATTATCATCTACTAATTTGTACATATAATATATATACTAGAGAGAGAGAACGCTACATTGAGAACTTATTCAGCTAGCTAGCTAGGTAGCATAGGCCATAAAAGTAGTACTCTACTAGTCAAAAGTAAAAAAAAACTTACAATTATCCATAAGGAAGATAATTTCCATAATATTAACATATGAAAAGTTTTTATTTATTTTTTCCTTTTAATTTAACACATGACATCCTTAAGAAGTTTGTACCTACGGGTGGGCGTACGAGGCGATGGTGCACCACCATGATTATTCTTTGGTTTTTGATCATGAGCCGTTGATTCTTCTCTATGATTATGACGATCATGGTTTTGCTGTTTGATTTTGTCGCCACCTGGATATTCTGATCTGCTGCTGCTCATCATGATCCCTTCAGCTGATGGTTTTCTGGAAGAACTTCCACGCCTTGAACTGCTGTTTCTTTCTTCACTTTGACACCAGTCACACACCTCTATTCCCTCTGACAATTCACTATAATAATTGCTACAATACCTGTAATACACGAATTCAAAATTTAAATTTTATGAGTTTCGATTATTTATGCATGGTCTACTACAACTAATTAGGTATCATATAAAACTAACGGTTGATCACTCGATTTAAGATAAAAGGAACCTTTGTTTTACTCAATTTAAGTTTGTGTGTCGTACTATAAAATTAACATAAACATAAAAAGTAGAACCAGAAGTAGTTGTGTATCTTTTCTAGTGATAGATAAAATTTCTGACATGACTAAACGGTTCATAGAAAAGTTAGAAACATGACCTAATTACACAAATTAATAATAATAATAAATCATTAATTATTGATCTGTTGAACATCATGAGAAATAATTAGTACAAAATTGTTGGTAGAATGTTTGTTCCCTCTATGGTGGCGGTGGGTGGACGAGTGTCATGTTTGGTTTGCCACAGAATAAGAAAGTAAAAAAATAAATAAAATGATAGATGGAGTAATAATAATACGGACAGAAAATCAGTCAAAAAGACTCAAATGAAAAGCCTGACTCAAGACGAACCCCAAACTGTGGACTAAAGTTTTACAACAAAACTACTATTTCATGTAAGAATAAGTGAATTGATCATAAAAATTGTGAAAGAATTCATCATTTACATGAATGTGTGCGCGGATTCAAATTCAATAGTTTCGATGCAAATTCAAAAAGTTAAAAAAAATCGTGATTCAGAACTCATAAACTAAAAATTCTGACAATTACTTACGAGTGTTGGTAACGTTGGTGGCACTTGCAACAGCGGAAGAGCTTTTCCGGGAAGCCAACGTCGCCGCACATGGAACATACCTTCTGAAGATCCACCATTTTTTCTTCTTCTATTTATTTTTTATTTTTTATTTTTAGTTTCAAAGCAAAAAAAAAGAAAGAGAGAAGCAAATGCCTAAAACAACCAAAACAAAAGCACTTTTGAGTCGGTGTTTGCGCGTCATATCTCATTTATATAGAGGGACACACTCTTCGTTTTTAATTTTATATTAATAAATATAAACTTTTATGTATATTAAATATTGTGGAGCTAGTCTCGATATAATTTAATAATTTTAATTAATATAATAACTTATTTAAGATTTAATAAGTTAATATTATTTTTATTTTGATTAATTAAATGTATGATAATTAATGTGAGAGGGATACATATATATACAGGTAGACCACAGGTAGCTTGCAGTCGTTTTCAGTTAAAGGGATAGAAGATGTGAACCTTAAAACACCTCTTGAGATAAAATTACCTCTATACCCTTGTGCTTGACATAAGGGTGTGTTTGGTTAAAAGAAAAGATTTTCCTAAAAGATATTTTGTTGGGAAATAAGGGTTGGGATAATACATTTTACTAAATATTTATATTAATCCAATTTTTATCATATTTTTTTGTCATTTTCTGTCTGGTACTTTTTCAGGAATAAAGGTTTTGGTTTACGTATTTTGTTTTGAGTAGCCATGTTAACATCAAACCCGTCTCATCTAAAAAATAGTTGATATATAATCTGAATTGGTTTTATGAAAGATTTGTTAAAATATTCTTAGAGAATTGTTCTCATCAGTTTGATTTGTTGTATGTATTTATAATAAAGAAAAGAAAAATTCCTTAGATATAAAAATAGGTTTAACAAAAAAAAAAATAATTTAGTAAAAATTGATTGGGTTGGATCTTGATTTGCAATTATGCAGTATAACCATTACATAATTCATTTTACTCAATGTATTTTGACCTAAGTAAATTTAAATTGAGTTAGATTTTAATTCAATTATTGTCTTGATTTATTATAATTCGTCCAAATTTAATCAAATCACTCAATTACCACCCCTAATTTTGAGATCTTTCAATGAGTGAGGAACAATTCATTCCACAAGGAATTTCGACTGGAAATTCTATTTTCACCTTCTTAAGAAAATCATAATAATCAATAGAAAAATGGCGATGAAGTCTTTAAATATATTATATCAAACAAGAGTGTGGAACACAATAGTTACATTTTCTCTTATATGAAACAAAATAGACTTAACATACTCCCTCCGTCTATTTTTATTTGTCATGTTATATTATTCAAAAGTTAATTTAACTAATTTTTAAAGTTAAATTAATTACGTTAATTTGATATTTAAAAAAAAATTCAAAATATATGAAAAATACCATACATTGTAACTTTTTGCATATCAATATGATAAAAAAAATACTTTAAAATGTTAGTTCATATAATTTAACTCTAAAAATAACAAATAATAGAGTACGGAAGGAGTTTTAAGGAGCAATATATTAAATATCAATTTTCTTCATCAAAATATATTAAATATAAATTTTACGAAAATCATTCTTTAATGAATATAATAAATGTAATATTTTAAAAAATGATTGTAAATAATAATGGTAAATCAAAAAACTAAGTGGTAAATTATTTTTTAACTTATTAGATTGAACAAATAAAAATCAACACCAATTTTCAATACAATAATAAGTAAAAAAATAAACACGGTAAGTAATTCATAATACGTCGTATTAAAAGCTCGTGTCTGTTGTACTGATGCATTCTCTCTCTCGGCTAAAGTATTATTCCTTCGATTTCGATTTACGGTAAAGGGCCTAAAATACCTTTAAAATAATAAAAATAGTACAAAATTAATCTTCATCCATCTATTGACTCCAAAATATTTTTCTCATCCACTTATTAACTCTAAAATAATCTTGTCATCCACCTTTTGATTCAAAATTAATCACTTATTTAACGGTTTTAAATTAAATTGTTTATATATTTTTTAATATACTTGACGCTCAACTATTGGTTATAATTTAATTTATTAATATAATTTTAAACCAACCCATTACTCACTCAAAACTAACTAAATCCCACCAATTAATAAAACCAATTATAATATCAAAATCGCCATGAACACTACTAAAACACGAAGAAATTATAAATTCCTGAAAATGACATTTGAAATTATTTGAGTCCGAATCGAAACCTCAATTTAATTTAAGTTGAACGGCTTATTTAGGAGAATACATTCAATAAGATTCTCTTTCAAGTTTGAATTCAAAATTTATGATTACAGGTAAAGAAGTAGTACATCCGAAATTAATTCACGCACTTTTTTTTAATATAATTTTATAAATATTTATGGTTTGTTTTAAATCTTTAATATATTATTTTAAAAAAAAGTTATCTGTGAAGTAAAATTACATAATTGAGATAAAAGAATAGTTAAGATGAACATAGTCAGACTTTTAAGTTTATTGGTAATTTTTATTTAGACACTTGAATGTAATATAATTACTTCTATAGACATTTTTGCCTCAAATTTTTAAAAAACACTCATTGGCAATAGCTTTCCTGTTGTTGCATTAGTAATGTGAAGGGTTTACTAATTTGGTGGGGTTTAATTACTAATGAGTGGATAGTGGATTGATTTATAAATTATACTTAAATTATAACAAATAGTTGAGTGGCACATATTTAAAAAATATATATAAATAGTTTAAATTTAAAACCGTTAAATAAGTGGTCAATTTTGAACCCAAAGGTGGATGACAGGGGTAATAGGTAGGTGAGAAGAGTATTATGGAGCCAATAGGTGAATGGAGGGTAATCTTATACCATTTCCAATACTTCAAGGGTATTTTAGGCCCTTTTCAGTTCGATTTATTCGTTAAATTTTGACGTGAAACAATTTCTTTTAAAAAAAATATTTTATTCTTATATTAAAAGAAAATATGTAGAATATATCAAAATATTTTTTACTTTCTATATAACTCTAAAATATATCATATACAACATTAAAATTATAAAATTATGCAAAGGAAAAAAGGCGTGTTTTTAAACTTAAAACAAATAAATTAAAATACGGGCGTAGTATACACAATGAGTTACAAGTTACAACCAAGGTTTTTCCATGAGAATATACATACAACAAACTGTATAGTCCATTATTTTACTTACCACATGTAATAACAGATGTAATCCTTGTCTAGTTCATCAAATCAAAAATAATATGCTATTCTGATTATTATTTATTTATTTATTTATATGCAGGTTTCTTACCTTGTAGGCTAATAAATCAAATGACTGCCCATACAAGAAAACGATCTCATCATTAGGCTTAACAATATTCTCACATAATAATTACTATATAGTTAACTAAAGAATGACAAATATAACGCACCACCTATATAAACTTATTCTAATGTGTAGTACATTCTCTGCCCAAAATAAAAAGAATATATGCAGTATATCTTAATAGGAAATATTCTTTATTAATAATTCTTATATCATATAAAACGAAAATTAATTTGAGCTATATATAAAAAGTGAATGGCGTATGACGTTGCACTCAATATTATGTAAGACGTTAAGGATTTTGAGCGTCTATTGATTGAAGAATGTCAATAAATATTCATTGATCAAAATAACAAAAGGTAATTTAATTAGAATTTGACTTACTTACTATCATAAAAGAGATTAATTATAACTATAACCTGATTTTCAACTCTTTTCTCATTTCTGAAGTTCTATTTAAAAACAAACAACTATGAATATTATTTCAAATTATTATTTACATAAAATATAATCAAACATAAATACTGCACTATTATATCGTTAACTTCATTTTCTAAAATTTCATTTTTCAAGCACATAATAATTGGGAAGAACATGAACACAAATCAGAAGGAGAATGTATACACATAAATGAGATACATGAACACGAGATCCCTTAATATTTTGTAAAAAAAATAATCTATGTATTGTCGCTACAAAAAAATTATGACACGGCTTTGCTAAAATAACTCCTATTTAATTAAATTTATAAGAACTTTTTTCTAAAAATAAAATAATAATTCCTTTTAATTAAAAATAAATAAATAGTTTGGCTTAGAAATAATTGAAAATAACAAAATGATAATAAAGATATACATATAAAATCTCTTCCCTATATGTGATCAGATCATAACTTGTAAATGAGTTCACGTTTTTCCTTCATTTTTCAATCTTGTTTTTTTTTTTTTTTTGTGGGTTCTTGGAAAATGAAATTGCGTTATTTTTTTGTTTTCTTGCGTTTATTTCCAAATTTACTTGTTTAAACTTTAAACTGCCCCCTATTCATAGAAAAAAAAATACTCCTTCGGTCCACTATTATTTGTCATGATTTTTATTTTTAAAATTAAATTATAAGATTTTTGACTGACATTTTAAGATGTATTTTTTATTATATTAATATGCAAAAAATTATAAGTTATAATATTTTTCGTATAATTTTTGCAGTGTTTAAATTTTTTGTTTAAAATATCAAATTAATATTATATAATTTAACTTTAAAAATTAATCATATTGACTTTTAAAACTTGAATAGAAGTTTATGAAATATTTCTTTTTTATCAGATACTGAACTAATATTATTTTTCGTAGACTAATTTATAGTAATAGGGCAAAAAATAATTAATTTGACTATCGAGTTCCACCACTCTTGATTGTAGTTTTAAATTTCTTTTATTTATTTGATTATTATGATCTATCACCTCGTAACTTGCTAGACTTTTAAAATATTTTCCCTTTACTTTGATTAGACAATTGAAATGAAAACGACCTAATGACAATAACATAGAGAATAAAATTTCTCTTATGTCGAGCATCGAAATAATTACTAATTATTAAGTAGAGGAAGTCATGGTGATAGTGGGATGGAAATAATAATTGTTAATGAGCAATTTCGAATTCAAACCAATAAATATTCTTTTGTAAATCTTTTACTGAGTTTTGTGTTATGCAAATACAGGTAAATCATAATTCAATTTGAATATTAAATATTGAGCATAAGTAAAAAAAATAATAATCTATTTGTCCTAATTAATATAACACATTTTAGTCAAAATAAAAACGAATGACATACTTATATTTAATGCTCTTTTTGTTTGACTTATTTCTTTTTTAGTTTTATTTATAAAAGAATCACCCTTTCTGTTTTTAGCAGCTTTTTAATTTTAATTTTTTTATTGACATGTTTAAAATTATAAAATTAACTTTTTTGATATATTTAAATATAAAATTAATTTTAGATAATGAAATTTAAAAATCTTTTATTTTTTTAAAACTTTATGTCAATTCAAAATAAGTCAAACAAATTAACAATTATCTTGAAATATTTAATTCTTAATGGAATGATTTATTGTCATAGAAACATCTATAAATTGAATAATATATAAATATCAAAAATTATTATTTCCCTCTCAAACTTTGTTCAACCCAGATAATGTCATAATTATTCAATCTAGCTCGTCATGACTCGATCATAACTTTAGAGGGATCAGTCTTGGCCAGATGAACGGAAAATATCAACAAGCATAAAAATGATAATTTATATCAAATTAAATAATATCACGTAAATTAAATCGAAAAAAATAAATATTTCAATTAGGTGAGCCTAGCTAGCTAGCTAGTGAAGGGAGACAAAATAATGGGGAGCAAAGAACATGTTCTGTCAGTTTACTTTTTTCGATTGGTAGCTTTCCTCTGCCCTTGGGGGGAAATAAAGGTGATTTACTTGTCACATAGGGAAGAACCCTAGAGAATATATCACCACATTTTTAGAGATTTTAAGTACTGATTCTATAGAAGATTAGGGAACAGATACTCCTAATTTAATTTTAATTTTAATTTTTTATCATGCAAAATACTCCAATAAAAATACTTTTATGGTGTGGTAAGATGGAGGCAGAAAGGTCATATCTTTCCTTTTATGAAATTAAAGAATTAAATGCTTTGTTGGTGGACATGATGAAAGAAATAGACGTTTTAGTATATGCTCAAAATATTGAGTTACGTTACATCTTTTAGTACCAGAATCGATATTTAATGATATATAGTTTTTAAGTTATATTAGATTAAGGGCCCGTTTGGATGGACTTAATAAAAACAGTTTTAAAAAAGTACTTTTGAAAGTGCTGAAACTTATTTATAAAATAAACAGTTATGCGTTTGGATAAAAGTGCTGAACTTGCTATGCCAAACGTGAAAAGAGAAAAATGAAAGAAAGAGATGTTAGGGTTATGTGGGTAATTTGGAGATTGTATAAAAATATTAAGGGCAAAAAGATTAAAGTGTGGTCAACTTAAAACAGCTTATAAGCTAAAAAAGAAAAAGCATCCCTACCCCAGCTTTTAACTTTTGGCTTAAAATAAGTTTTTTTTAACTTAAAATAAGTTATTTTGAGTATTGCCAAACAGCTAAATAAGTCAAAAACCAGTTTTTAATTCAGTTTAACCAGCTTTTAAGCTGAGCCAAACGAGCTCTAACTATGTAAATATTTTTTTATAATATATAGCTATCATATCAAGGTTGTGGAGTGTGAAAGTGTGGTGTATTAAGGTCTTTTTTTTTTAGAGGAATTTAGTATTAATCATTATCATCGATTTTTCTTATTTATAATAACTTTGATATGTTATATTCGAGCTAAGAATCTTTTCAAAATAATCTGTTCACTACTATGAGATAGAAATATAGTCTATGTATAGAATATTTATTTTTAACTATAATAAAAAGTTTGCTATGAAAATTGAAAATTACATATATGTAGTTATTGATCAATTTAACATATATATAGCTAAAGATATCAAAAAAAATTTCATATGAGTACACGTAACATAAAGTGAGAAGTTGGAATGCATGATGAATAAAAGTACACTCAAAATCAATAGATCAATTTAATATGCACACTTGTTTGATAGGACTTCTTTTTATATTTGTGATTTGAGTATGATCAATCAAATCTTCCTGTGAATATTTTAGTTGGCACCTTATTCAAAAAGTTACTTCACTTATTCTTTATTGATATTTGTTTCTCCTTATATGTATTTAAATTCTTTTGCATTGCCAAAAATGCCATGTACAAGTTGTTTTAAAAATACATAGTATATATTTAAGAATTGCCTCTAAATTGTCCCATCCACAAAAAGTTTTCATCCTATAACGTGATATGATATTAACTAGTTGTAAAAGATTTGCAAGGAGAATAAAATAAAATCGACATACCACTAGGGATCGCACCTAACACAGATTGTTTCAGAGTTTATAATTCATATTCTCAACTTATGCTCTTCTTTTTTTTACCACCTGATATCTGGTAATCATATATTAGAATTTGATTAAATTTGTTTTTGTGTCAAAAAACTTTACATGAAGGATTAAGTGTTTCCTAGCAAAGGTGATTTCGTACATAGAAAAAACTCAAATTCGAGACATCTGGTGAAGCATGATTCTCAATTTATAGTTAATAGGTCCTTCACATCAATATAATGTAGATATGAACATCAGTACTATATACTAATTCACTGGTATTTTTAAAGTATCAACATCATCTTTTTAGATTGAAAATGACTTAAAAGGAGTACTGATTTTAGCTCCTTTTTTTAATTCCTTTTAAGTAACAGGACTAGAGTTAAAAGCGGAGTCTTCACGCAACAGTAAAATTTATGACTATACGATTAGAATGTTTACTTTTAAGAAGCTTATTACCTAGCTCCTTCATACATCTAATAAGATTTGGAAGGAGTGAAGTTATATGGTCCATCACCTAGTTATCGTTATCGCTCGAGAATTAAAATGAATAGGCATCCTATATATCTGGTATATATATTTTCTTCTCCGACATCTTACTGATTAACTCCACGATGACAAACTCTCATCTTGTGTGTTAATCGAGTTGGTTTACTCCTTATAGACAAATCAATAGTGGCCAATACATAAAAAAATATCATTAGCAGCGACTAATTAATGGAATAAGCTCAATTATTGCTAAATATTTATTTTTAGTGGCAATCTCCTTATATATGTCCCTAAAACTTTTTATTACATTAGATCTAATGACACTTTACTTATGTTGGTTAAAATTTTAACACTCTTTATTAATGTGTCTTATGTACTGTCGCTAAAAGTTGGTTATAGTGATAGAAGAGAATGGATTAGTGGTTTTGATTGGAGTCAATAAATAGTCTTGTGCGCAAATGCAATATACAATTTAATATATTTTGATTATTTTTCAGATTTCACATATAGCAAGAGCTTAGTTAGTATGCTACTCATTTTATTATTGGAGTAATTTATAAAAAGAGTTTGTGTGTGT
>NC_028637.1:94591224-94607945 GCF_001406875.1 Solanum pennellii
GGGCTATATTAGGGACAAAGATTTGATGTTAATCCAATGAGAATTGTTGCTTTAAGCTAGAATTAGTATAAAGAAACCAAAGGACGAGCTTTAGTACCTATATACAAGGAACATTAGTGTATATAGGTTTTAGTTAACTAATTATGATTTAGAGTACACAGTGAGTAGTAGATAAGACACTTTATTCAGATTTGTGCTCAAGAAAGACCAAAAAAGAATGGCTTGAAATTGGATTCCATCAACTTTTGCAATTTTCTCATGATTCCTAAATTAAATCTTAATTAAGCTCCAAACTTCAAACCCTAAATTATATTAGCTATCCAATCAATCTCCTTCATTACTCAATCGACTACAGCTGGAACTCATCATATTAATTCGTGCTACTCTCTATTACAATCGAACCCTAGCTAGGATTTTGCTTAAAGACACATTCCACTATCGACGAACCCAAAAATTCTATCGAGGGATTAAATTATATAATGAAATAAACTCATAAAAAACATATATAAACAATAATATTATTACATACTAGTATAATTTTTTGTTATAAGATCCGGATGAACCCTCGTATACACGTGGCTTTGCTCTTGACCCCATCGACCATTTGCGAATTGTTCTTCTTTGGTGAAATCCTATGTTTAGAGTACCATCACTACCGTATTTGTTTCTCATGTAATTATTTTTTTTATGTTATTTCTACTTTTTAAAAACATAATACAATTATATTTGTTAAGATTTTCTTAAAATGCTTCGATTTTTTTTAAAAAAAATCAAATTATTATATATCCAACGACACATTTGAAGAATCTAAGCAACATAGCGTAGCAGTGCATTAGTACATTATTGGTTTGACATAGATTTATCAAATAATTTCCTCTTGTGATCCTAACTCGATTTCTTTCATAGAGAACCACACATTTTTAATCATAGACTAAATACATTGTATAGGAAACGTACTAGCATGCATGTAGCATAACAAGAATTTTGCACAACCGTGTTCCGCTTTTATATATTCGCAATCGAATTGATTATACTCGTCATGTTTTCGTTTGATATTTGATACCTTTTTTAAAATTCGACTAATAAAAATTTTCATAAAAATAATCTAAATGATAAAATAATGAATTATACACGCAAATAAAAGAGATTTCACCCCACCACCCACCCCTTATCTCGTTCTTCCACTCCATACCCCTTTTTAGGTCCCCCCTCAAACCAAATAGAGCCCCTATACCATATAATCCTCTTTCAACGTTTTTGGTAAGAATATGTTTGAATGGATTAATTTTAAGCGTTTTTAAGATAAAATGATTTTAAAGTATTTGAATAAATTAAAAATGAATTCGTAAATACTTAATTTTAAAAAAAACAAATTTATTTTAACTTATAAGTCAAAAAATTTAAGTCAATTCAAACAGATTCGTAATTCAGATAAGAATTGAGGAATTTTTACCATAGGGTGATTTTTTTTCTAAAAGAAGTAGAGGCCCAATTCTTCTTTTGTTTGGTTTCGTCCTTTACAACCCTTAGTGGGCCCACAAACCCACATTAAACCCCCAAAGATTTTCCGTATGATTTTCTCTCTATCAGTACAACTCCCAAACGAAACCTTCATGTCCATCCACGTGCCTTCTTTTTCATATTTCCAACTTCCTCCGACAAACATCATTATAGAGACAATAATAGTTATCTAAAACTATATCCCGTTAGTTTTTATCGTATATTGATTAATAATTTTATAGACATATGAAATAGATCATCAGGTGTTTTAGTCTCTACTAGAATTTTTATTTAAGATTTCATATTAATGGTCAGGACGGACCGACATAGAGTTCGTAGGGCGCTTGAGCATCCATTAACTTCATCTCAGTAAAAATAGAGAGAGAAAATTAAGAGGTATTTGTATAAATTAACATAGAGCACCGAATGATTAAATAATTTGATTAATCCATTGGCTCTTGTATGGATGACTGTTTAAGGTTCTTTTATTATTGTTGAGCCTGAGTTCGAATCTCACACCATAAATTCGCCACTAATTAATGGTTAACCACTGAAAGACATTAATTTAAGAAGAAATTTCTTTAATTTTGACCTTCACATTAATGGGAGGGTGATCTTGTATTGATCCTCCTCAATATCTTATAAGTTGAGTTTGTTGCATAGATCTTGACTAGTGCAATTTACATCTCATATGTGATTTACAGATTATTACATAACGGGGGAGGTGTACACCATACATACAAAGTGCTCATTCAAAGGATAAAATCGTAATAAAAGTTATAACGACTACGAATGATTGTAATATTTTTTTTACAAAAAAATATCGCCATGTTTGAATAAAGTAAAACATGATAAGCAAGCATTAGGTAGCAATTTAATGAGCTGAAAGATGATTTTAACCATCCAAAAGATGAAAAGGACAACCAAATTTTAATTTCAAATAGTAAATGAATAAGATTTGAACGTTTTAGGAGATAAGATGTGTAAAAATATGAGGTCTAGATCAAGTCTCAAGCACAAAGGGAAATATTGATGTGAAATGTACCTTAATAATAATAATGTACCATTTGCATTAGCTGTAGTAGGCCGCAGTTTTTCTCTCCAATGATCAAATAAAGCAATTTTAGTACTTTAGTTACACGTTATTTTCTGTATAAGATATTTTATCATTTCAAAAAATCATATCACACGCCGTTCTTCCATTATTAAGTACATTATTTTTTGTTTCAAATTTACCCACTCCACTAAATCAGATATATATCATTTATAGATTTATCATTTTAATTACAATGACGCGATTTAAATTTAAAATTTTTGATTTAATACGAAAAAATCTAAATAATTTTGATTACGAAGACGCATGAGAGCCACACAAATGGCAGGTCTGTTTTTGATTTTGCCGTATATGATTCATGTAATGACAAGTACAGCATACGGACCATTTTGCTCCCTTGTGGGAAAATTATATAATTAAGACTCATCATATTTTTGGGAAAAGTAGTAGGGACCTTTTTGGATGTAAAATGTGAACTGCAGGTGGGTTCCATTTACTTTGACCTAAAGTTTAGGCCATTGATGCAATTTCATCATCAATGAGGGACCATCACCTGCAAAGCATGTGCTTCACACTTTTCTTGCCAATGGACCTTTCCTAACTTTGCCTATCTTCTGCATAAAAATAAAACCTATAGTATATAAAGTTGCCCAACCAGCACAAGTACATGACATAAGAAATAGTACATGATACAATTGCAAACACAATACCGGAATTTTGAATTTTAATTTTACGAGTTTTGAATCGACAAATTCATTATTTGAGCAAAAGTCATTAGCTTCACCTTTGACTAGACTACTACCATTTCTATCCCCATGCAACAACCATAACTACGTCTTATACTCAACAACAACCATAACTATGTCTTGTACTCAAAAAAGTCAGGGTTCTAACTTCATGTTGCTTAGACTCTTCCAAAATATGTTACTAGGTGCGTGGTGGATCCTTTGCAATTTTGGAGAATCCAACACAGGTGCAGGAACATTGTTGGAGAGTTCGAGTAACATAGGTTATGACATTCAATATTGATTGAATAATTACTATGCCAATTACCAATTTTTTACAGTACAAAAGAGGATATGGTACTCCAAAGTCTAAAACTCACATGATTAGTCATGGCTTGAATTGTGCATAATTGGAGACAACCCATGTACAAGGTTTGAGTAGTGGAGAAAAGGAACAAGGCAATTAGTGAGTGCTGACTGCCTTCGGAGTTTGTGACGGACAAGAAAAGTCCAAAGACAGCAAATGGATGAAATTTTTAACAGAACAAAAAATATCCAAAGATGACTTTTCTGTTTAGCTTGACAGAAGATGCAAACAAAAAATATAAATCTGTAATTTAGTTATTGGATTTCTCCTCAATAAACAAAAATTAAGATCAAAGAGGAAATGGGCTGTGATTTACTTCAATTTACAAGGTTGCACACTTGA
Organism: Solanum pennellii; assembly: GCF_001406875.1. Classification (NCBI taxonomy): domain Eukaryota; kingdom Viridiplantae; phylum Streptophyta; class Magnoliopsida; order Solanales; family Solanaceae; genus Solanum; species Solanum pennellii. The sequence continues at coordinate 94,595,213 of NC_028637.1, forward strand.
AGATGCATACTATACCAAAAATATCTTCAGCGTCAATTAATTAACAATAACAACTTAATTAATTGTGGCTAAGTATATTTTTTAAGAGACAATTAATTAACACTCTTATAAATGTTGCTAAAGTCTATAACGACATTATATCCAATGACAATTAACTAATGTTAATAAAGACTTTAGCACTCTTTGTTAATATGCATAGTTACTGCCGCTAAAAGATATTTTTGTTGTAGTGTACATTTAGGTGGTGGATCGAATCCCCTCGCTGGAAAATTACATTGTGCATATAGAGTTAGGGCATGTTTGGATTGGCTTTTGGCATATGACTTATAAGCCAAAGTCATAAGTTAACTTATGGCTTTAGGCTTATTTTTGTTATTTTGATTTGAAAATAAGTGTTTATATGCTCTTTTTAACTTTATCCAAACACTTCAAAACTGCTTAAAAACTATTTTGACTTAAAAGCACCTAAAATAAGTTAGTCCAAACGAACACTTACATTTTTGTTTTGTTATTAATTTATATATATCATTAGACCTCTTGACACAAACAATAAAACATAGCTCAATGGTGAAAGGAGTGCAAATTTTCTTAGATGATGATGTAGATTCAATTTTCGTTACCCACAGTTTTAATGTTTTTAGCTTTTGCGTGTTTGCTTCTTTAATTTTTTAAATTCCGTTGATAAAAATCTTGTCTCCATCACTACGTATCTCATATACAATCTGTAAATGTATATGAGACTTGAGCTTCTTTTTTTTTCTTCTCAGCAATAGTTGAGACTTAGAGAGTAAAACAAGAGGTATATATGATACATCTACTTAGAAGAAAGAGTGTTATAGATATTTATCTCTCTGTTTCACCCAAAATGGTCAAAGCAGTGTGTGTTGCTTTGTCTAAACTGCATTGTGGAGTTACACTAGTTCTCTTTCTTGTTGGAAAGTCATTTTAGTATTGGGATCGTTTGGTGTGAGGAATAAAAATAAATAATTTTGAGAATTGTTTTGTTTGGTTGATGTGTACGGGATAACTTATCCTACCATTTATACCGTAGTGATGGAATAAGTTATCTTTTATATATTGTGGGATAAGTTATCCCATGATAATTAGTTCCAACCTTAACGACAAACTAGAAGTGAAAATAATGTTACAAGGTAAGAGCATTTTGTTGATGCAAGTATGAGACATTAGCTAGGTGCATCTTAAACCACAAACGTAGGACAATACCTTAGAAGAACTTGCCAATAAAATCTTTTAATTAGTTTCATATCATACTCTCTGTGTTACAAGAATGAAACCTCCAAACTAAAAGTATTTTTTCTCTTTCTTATCATTTATTAACAACTAAACTGAATATTATAGCATAGCAGAACATGTAACAGTATTGGCCTAGCACTTCCAATCAGAAAAACGAATGCAAAAATCTCAAATGCACAAGATAGTACTCCAAATAATTAAGAATATTTTTTATAACAATAAACTATATAAATATATACATATCTGATACATTGTTATACATTATCACTAAACAATATCGATATATTACAACCACCTACACGGCTATTTTAGTTAAAAAGAATTTTGGACAATAGTACATTTATGTAAGAAACCTATTTTTATTTCTCTGTAATCTTGTATGTTTTTTTATTTTAGCAATATCTCCGCAGATGGTTATATTAAAAAAAAAATGAAAGCTCCCCTCCATCTCAATTTAGCGAGATATGAAATTAAAAGATTTTTTATTGATTTTTTGTGAAATATATAATTTTTTTATGGGCAACTTTCACATATAGCAAATAAAAAAGGGAAACTTACATAAATGTGCTATAATAATAAAATATTTACCATTTATAGCAATAATATTTTTTTTTCACTTGATCGTTTTTAATTCATTTATAATACAATTTTAATACATATTACAAAGAACAATTTATTATTCACATATAATACTAGTTTTAATGATGGATAATACATTTATCACACATTTTAATACACTTATAATACAATGTGACCATTTTTTACCAAACAAACACAATATATTTCAAAAACAATTATAATTCAAATATATTGCATAAATAATTCACTTTTAATACATATTACAGATTTATCACAGTATTGCTATAAATGGTAATAAACAAAAAGTATTGCTAAAATCAGTAATTATTTTTTAAAATGTACTAATTTATGTAATTTTTCCAATAAAAAATTCATAGTTGTATGTTATAGTAAAGTTTGCATAATTGTGCTCCATAACAAATATATAACTGTATAATTCGCTATACATATACAATTGTATGATTCTCTGGTCTAAATTGTATAATTCGCTCGCATCGCTATATATATACAATTGCGTAATTCGCTGACATAAATTGTATAATTCGTTGCAATTGTATAATTTACTGGCCTATTTCACTGCAATTGTATAATTTGCTGGCCTATTTCGCTGCAATATTTGTATAAATTTTGATTTGTATACAATTGAATCGAAGTAAAATATTTGTATATTGTAAAATTATAAGTGTATAGGAAGAATATATGTTTTCTCTCGCTTTATACAAAAACAGAAACACAATTTATACAATTCTGTTGTATAAAGCGAGAGAAAATTGTATTTGACTGCAATTGTATAATTCGCTGGCCTTTTTCAGTGCAATATTTGTATAAAAATTGCATTTGTATGCAATTAAATCAAAGTAAAATATTTGTAAATTGTATAATTAAGTGAATCTCAACCATTATGCTGCAAATTTTGTATGGAGACTATGTTGTTACCCAGTATAAAATTTAAGAACCAAAATCTCTGCGTTCATCCGTTCTGCATCGACTGTATAACAACATACATTCCCGTCAAGCTTGTTGACAATGTCGTCGAAATTCCTTGTCCGTTTCCGAATTGTAACCAATTTTTGGACCCAATCGGTTCTCGGGTTTTGTGAATTCTGATCTGTTTGATAAATGGTCTGAAAAGTTGTGTAAGTACTCTGTATTAGGGTTGACGCGGTGTTACTGTCCTAATCTGAACTGCTCTGCTTTAATTTTGGATGAATGCGGTGGCGTTGCGACGGGATCAGAGTGCCCAAATTGCAAGAGATTATTTTGCTTCCAGTGCAAGATTCCATGGCATGATGGATTTCAATGCGAGGAGAGTGGGGCATTGAGAGATGAAGACAACGTCACTTTTGGTAAGCTTGCTGAGGGTGAAAAATGGCAGAGGTGTCCTAAGTGTCGCTCTTTTGTTCAACTTAGTAAAGATTGTCGTCATATTACTTGAAGATTAGTTATCTAGACAAACGTTTGCTATGGGACACAATTAGATTAAATAATAGTTACTTCATTTATTTCAGATTATAAATTTGTTATTATATACAATTATCCCATTTTTTATTGACTTGGTGGTTGATCATGGATTTGGACCTGGTAATTTCTTCAGCCCAATTTGAATTGGATTATTACTGCCATAACTTGTTACTTTTAAATAATTTATTTGGAGTAGCTCAGAGTGTTATACTCTGTTTTTCAAAAGAAACAATTATTATTAATATTTAATTCCACCTAAAGTAACTTTTAAAAATATGATACTTGAAGTAAACAATTTTGACATTTCACGTAAAAATGAGGCGTAATTTTGGCTCTAAATTGTCTAATTAGTCTTAATTATTTTTTATATTTTGCTCGTCACATTTCATTTCATTCTTTGTCAATTGTCATATAAAAAGCACTATCGGCACTAATTTGTCTAAATTATTTTTTATATTTTACTCTTTTGCTTTCATTTCATCCTTTGTGAATTGTCATAGAAAAAGAGTGAATATATTTACTCTTAAATGAGTGAATATATTTACTCTTGAATATGTGAGAGAGAAAAAAATCAAATTTCATTAACATATCTAGTTCAATTTACAAAAACTTTTTATAAGATCAAAAAATAATTTTATAGCAATATGTGTGTTGACAAGGAAACTAAGATATCATTTGAAAGAGTCATTCTTTAATGATCTAATTGATGGGTTGTCTATATGTTCACACACATTTCATCTAAAATAAATACTACCAAATTTCTTAAAACTTAATACAAAAATTATTTAACATCATCAATTCAGATCAGTTAACTCACACCAAATTTTATATGAAATTTTAAATTTAGTGTAAAATTTAGTGTTTTTAAGCTTCAACCCACACAAATTTTTACATCAAATTTGCTAAGTGAATAGTGTTACATCGAATTGGGTGTAACACTATTTATCACACCAAATCAGTTTTTGAATATTTTCTTATAATTTTATTATACAGACTTTTAATTAACATTATATAAATGTTATATTTTAATTAAATCTCTTGTATATTTAATTATTTTTATGTAATATTTTTACAATATTAATTTTAGACATAAATTTTAGTTTTTTTATAAATTAATTTTTCTATATATGACTTTTTTTTAAAAAAAAAATTATGTTAATTCTACTATAAATTATAATTGGATGTAAAAGAAAATAATATGAATTATATATGATGAATGTTTTAGAAAGAATTTGTTTTATGACATAAGAAAATATAAATGACATAAAAAATAATAATACAATAATAAAGAGAGAGTAAAATATTATTTTTTTGATATAAAGTTTGGTGCACATGATTGGAGTTAATTACACAAAAAATAAAAATAATGCTGATACCAAATTTGATGTTTTGAATTGGAGATACGTTCAACAATGAATTACAAAAATAGTATTACATGACAAGTGATTTTTTCTTGAAAATAAGTAAAACAATTGAATTAATTTGGAGGAAAAAAAAACTATGCGAAAATTAAAATAAAAAAAATAAATTGAAACTAATATTTAGCACAATAATTGTTAGTTATTATTGTGAGAATTATGTTTTTTACTTGATTAAAAAATAAATACTTCAAATCTTTGAATTTGGCTTATGATACTGGAAAATTATAAAGAAATAAATAAAAAATATATATACACATAATATACATTTGATACAATTTTTATACACTCAAATTTCCTCTAAAAAGCCTCAAATTTTAGGTATGAGCTCCTCTCAATATATTTGAGTCTTTTGATATATTATTGATTAAAAATAATTATCGTGTGTATCACGTCAGATTTTAAAATCAAGTTTTGAAGAATCTTTAATGACTAGTAGATTCTTTCAATCCTAACCAATTTAAATTCTCCTTTTAAAAGAATCAAAATTTTATATATAAGCTCCTTTCAAAGTTTTAAATTTTCGATATATTATTATTCACTCGAAACCATTCATATTTGCAGTACGTCGAATTTTAAATTTGAGCTTTAAAAAATCTTCAATAGTTGAACATATTGTTTTTAAACTAATAACCTATCAACCCGTTTTTAAGGTCTAAAACACGACTATCCAACTTCAAATAATAGGTATCTAAGAAAGTAATTAACAAACTTCCATCATAAAATAATATTTAAGCTTTTTTTGGAATAATATTTAAGTTCAACATGAATTTTCTATTTTTTTTTCGAAACTCAAACTCAACCAACAATTGCGGAGTATCTACGTTCTTCATGTTTTTTTTCTCTGATTTTGTTCCATTATATAAACAACTCTACAATAGTAGCATTCAATTATTTCTAAATGTTAAGATTTTAAAACTCTCTAATCCTCAAGTTAAACCACAACAGAAAAAGTAAGAGATGAAGAAAAGAAAATATCGTGAACTTTTCAAACAATAACAAATGCCAAGTCGCTAATTTTTGTAATAAAGTAATAATTAGATTATTATGAATAAAAATTTGTTAACGCAATAAATATTTATGATAATTTTCTCTACAAGTATTCTATTTTCCATAGTTCAAACAAAATTAGTTTTCATTTATTTTGTAATTTGTTTAAATATTTTTATTTATGATTATTTTGAACTAAGAAAGAAAAAAACTTTAGGGCCAAAATATTATTCTCAAGGGTACAACAAACCTAAAACCCTCACGAACGAGCAGTATATCTCACTTTGCTGCTTCTCATTTTTGTACTCAAAACATTCCACACTACAAAAGGGCCTTCGTATTCTTCGAGAATCTGCTCTCTTCTTCACTCCATAACCCGATCTAGGGTTTTCTCTCATTGCCGATCTCCTCGCATTCCCAACATTCTCATCACTCTCCCGGTCAGATATATAGTCGGAAATGGCGTATTCAGCACAAACTCTTGATATTTCCGGCGACCGCCAGTCTGGTCAGGATGTTCGCACTCAAAATGGTACTGTCATATATCGCTTCCTTCCCCCCTTTACATGTATTATTTTACTCTTTCTACTTAGTGAAGTAGTGATTGTGTGTTGTATATTGGGATTTCAGTGACTGCATGTCAAGCAGTAGCGAACATCGTCAAATCTTCGCTTGGACCTGTTGGCCTTGATAAGGTTCGTTTCTATTTTTCGTAGCTCTTATATCTGTTTGTGTACTCGTAGTGTATTCTACGCTACTAGTAATTGTTGTTGAAGAAGTTTAACTGCATCTAGTTTGCCTTAATTGTCAAAGTTACTTACTATTTCTCTTGTGGTTATGAATCTGGTTGCCAGTTCTAGGAGGATGTTCATACCTGGGGTTTTGAGATGTTTATCAAGTGAAATTTCTAATTTAAAGATAAATTATTGATCATTGGAATGAAACAGGGTCAAATTTAGATGAATGGTGTATTAATGAAGTGAAATCTCTAGGATTCTTAGTTGCTGAAGTGAGCTAACTAGCATATTCACTTTTGCGGATAAATGCGCAGAGCAATTTAGAGAAGTTTATGTGAAAGCTCGAGTTCTGTGGAGAGCCTCTGGGTGGTTGTTATTTGTGTCAAATTTGTTCGCCATTACCTGAATGATTTAAGGACTAGAAAAAAAACAAAAAGGTAAGTGAGCATATTTGCCAAGCTTGCTCATATTGAGAGCATTTTAGCCTGCTATTATCAATAATCCCGTAGACAGGTGTAGTATGGTATGACTATGGCTTCTGATCAAACTCATTTCAGTTTATAAGCATCAACACTTGGTTAACCAGTCAGTTGGTGGACTTACAAATAGTTCAGAATCAAAGCTGAAGACTAATGCCCTGATATGTGACTGCCACAATAGATGTAGAATGACACCCTTAAACATTTTATTACCAAAAACTATTGTGTACCAGACTGGTGAGGTGGAATAAATACTTGAACAGAATAATCTGTCCTGTTCTCATCCTGACTGTGGAAACTCAGGAGTAAGTTCAGTTTTGAAGTACAAAGGCTGGCTAATCATTTGCCAGCCCAACTGATTATATTTTGACATTGAACAGGATGTATCTGCACTCAACACTTATTTTATATCTTAAAGTATGGAACGGATTATACTTATTACTTAAAATTGGTCGAGTTAATTATCTTAATGCCTATCATATATCTATTTGTCCTGTTTTCATGAAGATGGAGTCAGTCACTACCTCAAAATTTTTCGCTTCTGTTTATTACAAAACTATTGATGCATATATTCATAGGCTCGAACGATGTTTGATATAACACAATTGGATCCGGTCACATTAATGAAAAAGAATAAAATGGCTTTGGTTCAACATTTCTAGTGCCCCCACCCCCTATCCAACACATATTTGTTGCTTGAATGGTCGATTGGTTGTTGACTCATGCATTGCTATGAATCTCAGATGCTCGTTGATGATATTGGCGATGTAACAATTACTAATGATGGTGCTACAATTCTGAGGATGTTAGAAGTTGAGCATCCAGCTGCCAAGGTAACAACATGAACCTTCTATTTTCTCACTCAGGCATACTGTATAAACTCTTTGTATAAAGTGATGAACCATTTTAATGCACTATGTTATAGGTTCTTGTTGAGTTGGCTGAACTTCAAGATCGAGAAGTTGGTGATGGAACAACCTCAGTTGTTATTATAGCTGCAGAATTGCTTAAGGTATTCTTGCTAACGTACTGCAATGCACACACTTCTCTAAGTATTTTCAATTCAAACAGTTTGTGCTCATAATTTTGGTTGATATTATCTGTATTAATATTTGCAGGGAGCAAATGAGTTGGTGAGACACAAAATTCACCCAACCTCGATCATCAGTGGATATAGGGTAACTATCTGCATTCTTTTTACATGCAACTTAAAAGAAAAATGACAATCCCTTTATTTGTGATTCCAAAAACAGAAAGCCTTTCTAATATTATACTTCTTGTTTCTGGCAGCTAGCAATGAGGGAAGCATGCAAATATGTTGAAGAAAAATTGGCTGTTAAGGTATTGATTCCTGTTATTTGGCCTTCACGTATGTAATACTGTGTATTATGCTGATGTGTCTACCACATGTGAAGTAGTTTGTTCAAATTCTAGTCGAGCTTGCATTTTCTTTGAACTGTATAATATACCTTGTGGACCTTAGAAGAAAAGGACATTGTCTTAAATCTATGGTTATTAAGTCAGAGTTTCATTCCTAGGGAAATTGCAAGTACAGGTTGCACTTGCAATTTCGAGTATCTCGTGATTTATGTCATTGCTAAGATGTAAGAACCATTTAAATCCTTTATCCAATCAGGTTGAAAGCATGTAAAGGTTTTCACCAATCTACTGCATTAGGAACCTTAGACTGGACATTTTGCCTCCTTATGTGGTGCTTTAGTGAAGCTGCATGGTTAATAAGTCTCTCATCCCTCATGGGCTCTGCTATTAAGAGCATAACGTTGGACAATGAATAATATTGGCAGAATGATATGTTTGTTGTTTAGGAAATGGCGTTAATGGATCTTTTAGTGATCAAGTTTTAGCATCAGAAAACTAGTTCCTGGTCACTTGTAACTATATGTTTACATCTAATTGGAAATAAATAGTTTTTAACTTGGTTTATGTGTTTTTACTTCATAAAATTCAATGATTATAATTTCTTTCCAATTCTTAAATCTTACTAGTACTTATTTATTGTGTTTATGATTATATATTTTTGCATGTATTGCATAATTACACTCACACACACATATTAGTTTGTTCTTTATTAAAACCTTTCATTGATATAAAACTTATATTTAACTGTGCTTTGCACTTGAAACCCTAGCAGACCATGGTGCATTTCACCACTATTCACTTTTGATGTCTATTTTAGTGCAGTTCATGATCTTTCCAGTTTGTCCACTGTTTTTTCAGGTTGATAAGCTTGGAAAAGATTCTCTTATAAACTGCGCCAAGACAAGCATGTCATCAAAGTTGATAGCAGATGATAGTGACTTCTTCGCAAATATGGTACGCTGGTTCTTGAAATTGGATTATCTTGAATAAACTGCCCGTTCTTGAAAAAATCCTAAGGATAAGCTTTTTAATAGTGCTCTGAGCTTTGTCCTAATACAAGAGGAGAGTATCAATGTTCACATAACCTAAGAAAAATCTTATCTCACACTGACCAAGAAACACACTAGCTTTTTTTGAGACCTGTTTAATCTGAGTGATCATTTTGTGCAATCTGCATATGCTGAACATTATAACCCATGTATGTGTTGTGTAATGGTTTCGTTATATTACCTGCTTTAGGCTGAACCACAGCTTAGTTTTCTCTTTGATGTTGCTGCCTTTAGGTAATTGATTATTAGACTCGTCATGTGTATGCTTCCTGATAGTAACATTCTCATACTTTGCTTTCATACAATTAGTATCGTGTTGATGGGAAAAGAATGAAAACCAGGGGTAAGTTTATATTTCCTATTGTTTGTGATGCTTCATAAGGTGGATAGAGTGGGCCTAACACCCTACTAAATTCACCGCTGTTTTGTGTATAGTGTTTTGAAATATCGGAGCTACCTAATTTAATATCTTGTGCCATTTGTGCTAGGCTGGTTATTGGAGAAAAGTTGCTTCTTTTTTTCCGCTTCCTTTTCACATAAAATTTCCCAAGACGTACATCTAACTTTAGTTACTGAAATTATGTGGTTAGCAATATTGATCCTTTTAGTTAACTTATATATTTAATTCCTAATGTTGTGGTTCTCTTTTTTGGGGCTAATAGGGCCCTAACAACGCTTGTTTAACAATTGTATGTTTGCTCCTTGCATAATTTTTCATACTCATTGAGTGTCAACGTTTGAGGATCTTTTTTCGATGCTAATCCTTTTGCAATGTCAATTTTATCATGCATGTGCAGCTAAATTATTCATCTCATGTGTTTTTCTTTCTAAGGGTCTTTTGTATCATATCTTTTGTGAAACATCATTCTAAGGTACCATAATCTTTAGCAATTGGTCTTTTGTAGGTTGTTGAAGCTGTACAGGCAGTTAAGATGACTAATGTTAGGGGTGAAATCAAATACCCTATAAAGGTGTGTTGTTAATTCAAGAAAACTTGTTCTGATAATTTGGAAGGTCTTCTTTATAGTTTTGTTAATCTGGAAGCACATTAGAACAATTTTGGCCTGTTTTTGTTTCATTTATACTTTCTGTTGCTTTTTGAAGGTTGCCAAACATATCCTTAATGTTGAGGAATACAATAGTATCAGTTTTAAAAAATTAATTTTGTGCAGTTTTATTTAGTGGATTCCCTAGATTGTTTCACATCTAGATCAAGCACTAATATAAAACTAAAACTTTATTTCTATCCAGGGTATTAATTTACTTAAAGCACATGGAAAAAGTGCAAAAGATAGCTATCTATTGAAGGGTTATGCACTGAATACTGGCCGTGCTGCCCAAGGAATGCCTCTGAGAGTTGCGCCTGCACGGATTGCTTGTCTTGACTTCAATCTTCAAAAGACAAAAATGCAGATGGGTGTTCAAGTGTTGGTAACTGATCCTCGAGAGCTTGAGAGGATTCGCCAAAGGTGATATTTTACTGGACCATTGAGTCTATTCTGTTGCTATCAATTTGTTAGCATCAAAACATCGTTCTACTTGTCAACTGCTCATAACCGAAACCAAAGAAATAGAAACAAGTATTTGCCATATATGGCCATGATCAGTGCTGGAATTTTTTTAATTCAGAAATTTTATTGCGAGCGGTGACTGTTAAATATCTCCTTCCTGTTAGATGTGGATTTGAGATTTCCTACATTTATGCGACAGTTTAAATATGTTGGGTATTTGACTGCTTACCACAGAGTACATTTGATATCTTATTGCTGGTACTGAACGATGAGGCCTAGACTGTTGTTTTTGACATAAGTTTGTTATCTCTAATGATTTCACAAGACTGTTTTGCTTGTATAACTTGGGATAACCGATGACACTCTGTAGCTATAATTCACAACATATTGGTTAAACCACAGCAGCATGTAGGAATTCAGCCCTAATGTAAATTTATGTTTACAGAGAAGCTGATATGACAAAAGAACGGATTCAAAAACTTTTGAGTGCGGGAGCAAATGTCGTTTTGACTTCAAAAGGAATTGATGACATGGCACTGAAGGCAAGCTGTTAACTTTGGTTTTTACTTTTTATGTTTTGCTGTCTCCTTCACATGCTCTACTCCGTTGAATATGAGTTCCTATATCTAACTCATACAAAAGTTCCTTTGAAAAGGCAAGAAATGCTTTGTCTAATACCGGGCTTTGTTTTATACATTCTAGATTTCTCTTAGGTTTTCCTGGCATGTACTTGATAACTGTACCCTTATTGTGCTAGTATCGTTGCAATCAACTTCGATGAATGCACCTAAGAGTGTGCTCACTGAATTGTTGGGGTGTTTTAAAAGTTTAAATTTCAGCAGAAGCAAAAAACACTAGGTGATTTCTTTCCATCTGCCGAAGGCTTGGTGGGCATAGCTACTTGGTACCTGTTTGCTGGTGGGAGGTAGCAGGTACCTGGTGCTGATTAAAATTTAGCTCTTCTATAAATTATTTACTTTAGGATAAAACAAAAAGGTTAAAAAGACTAGCTCTTGTTGTGGCGGTAATGGTAATGCTTGTTTTGGAAGGTTGTGAAGTTAGCAATGCTGATATCCGTCGTAACTTGTCTCTGCTAGAGAAATTCCAATTGGGGTACTTCTGTTTGTTTCTTGTTTCTTTCTAAAGTGTGATTGCATAAGCTGGTGCTGTTATGATCTAATTACATATTTTCCGGTTTCAGTACTTTGTGGAAGCTGGTGCCATTGCGGTCAGACGTGTACGCAAAGAAGATTTGCGCCATGTTGCTAAGGCAACCGGTGCAACTGTGGTATGTTAACTAGACTGGTCTGGGAATTTTCTTCTGCTTTTTTTATTTTTTTGGGTCATGGCAATTCATACCCCTTATCGAGGATCAAAATTATCTCTTTCCCACTTCTCTTCTGTCTCAAACTCTCAACCTCTTGGTTTGACGTAGAGTGCTCTTCCAACTGGAGCAACCTCACCTCATCATGCTGTTTCAAAGTTCTTTTTAATCCTTCTATGAATCTACGAAGTTAAGGTTTTACTCATCAGATAGGAAAAGACTTGGTGATACCTAGCTTTATCATGCATTTTTCATGATCATGAATGTCGAAAAGATACAATTTGTGTAGAGAGTTCTGTTATGTAATCCGCAGTAGACTTTTAAGTTGAACAATGAGCGTCATATGAAGTTCAAAAAGGTTAGAGATTTCTACTTGAATGGAGTAAGGATCAAGAAGAATGGATAGAACTAGCTTTCAATGAGTTTGTACTTTGGTTTATTGATTGTTGGATTGACTGGAGTCCAATCGCGAGCACATGAAGAAGTCTCTGTTTTTTTTTCCCGGAAATTGTATATATAATAAGCTGTTTAACAGCCCCCCCCCCCCCCCC
>NC_028637.1:94608400-94672254 GCF_001406875.1 Solanum pennellii
CCCCCCACACACACCACACCACCACCACACACACACACACACAAAAGCAGGTGGTTGGAGGACCAAAGAGAAACAATATATGAGTAGGATAGTGGGCGATAATTTTGGGCATATAACAATAGCCATTTCTGGTAATTACTAGCATAATCATTTCTAGGAACATGACATATGCTCATGTACTGTGTTTTACAGGTCTCAACATTTGCTGATATGGAAGGAGAAGAAACTTTTGAACCATCATTTCTTGGACATGCTGATGAGGTGGTGGAGGAGCGAATTGCTGATGATGATGTGATTATGGTTAAAGGAACCAAAACCTCAAGTTCGGTATGTAGTTGCACTGAATTTTGAGTTTATTCTAACTGTGCTCATTACTTATTTAAAACTGCAAAATAGTTTGACCCTATTCATCCCATGACTCTCATTTGTTGTCTTCGATAGAAAATGTTGTGGCTCTTTTGGTTTTTTTTCTTTCCAAATGAAGATAGCGTTGTAATTCAAAGGTTATGAATATGGAATCTGATCCTGCTGCTTTTATCAGGTTTCATTAATACTTAGAGGTGCAAATGACTTTATGCTTGACGAGATGGAGAGGGCCCTCCATGATGCTTTATGCATTGTGAAGAGAACACTAGAGTCAACAACTGTAAGTCCTTGTGTCCAGAAATTGCTTCTAAATGCAGTTGTTGTTTACTTTGATGAAGTTATATAGATAACAGGTTATGTTGGGGGCATCAAAATTTTAATTCACGCTGTAAGGAAGCTTATTCTCTTAGACTATGTTTAGATCAATAATAGGTGTAGGTTATCAGTTTAACTTGTTTGATGAGCTAATGTACCAGTGGTGTATGCAAACCTTATCTTCCTACCTTGTGTAAGGTAGAGAGGCTATTTGCAGTAGACTCTTGTCTCAAGAAAAGTGTCTTCAAAACATGTTTGGAGAAAATACACAAGTGAAAAAGCTATGATGAAAATACCAAAAGTTGCAACTCGATATATTAATAGTGTAACAGTCTCTTATACTTTAATGACCTTATACTTCGACAAGGAGAAGCGTGCATCCTGATTTTACTGCTAGTTTTTTTGTGGATATCTTCCAGCACAATGTTTGATTTGGCATGGAGGAAATTCACTACCATAATCTCCATTTCCTCTTGGCTATAGGAAGTAGCAGTGAAATTTTGTAGACATATAAATGCCTGATCAGTTTGTTACCGTGGTAAACAGGTCGTTGCTGGTGGTGGAGCTGTTGAGGCCGCTTTATGTGTCTACTTGGAGTACCTAGCTACTACTCTTGGGTCAAGGGAGCAGCTGGCTATTGCACAATTTGCTGAATCCTTACTTGTCATACCAAAGGTGCTTGCTAGTTGTAAAAAAAATGGACGATACTCTTGCACCATGTATATCTTCATGATCAATTTTGGTGAATTTTTTCTGGTGCAGGTTCTTGCAAATAACGCTGCAAAAGATTCCAGTGACTTGGTATCTAAACTACGTTCGTGCCACTACCTTGCACAAACCAAAGCTGATAAGAAGCATTTGTCAAGGTATTCTTTTTACATCTTTGTGTCGTTTGGTCAAGGCTTCTAGGCCAAAGCTGATGCACTACTTTCTAGTTTATATTTTATATGTTACCAGGATTTCAAGTTTTAGTTTCGTAAGAATATGGTTTTTGTGGTTCGTTTGGAGATTCTTGTGGGTTAAAGTTTTTTTAAAGCCTTCCTTTGGTGAAGGGATGGATGATTGCCTCAAGTAGGATAAAGCAAAGACTACTTCTATGAGATGTAATATTTTCTTGCTATGCAAGGTGTTCTTCTGGCCGGTCCTGACAGTCTTTCTCAAACCTCCTCAGACCCCATCACTGGCACACACTTCTACTGAGTTCTACAGTTTCCCAAGGTTGATGGGTAGAGGGAGAGAGTTAGTTGGCCATTTTTCTTTACAACCAGCTAATTGTGTGAGCCAACTATTTGCGCCAAAATTTTGTGCTACCTACGGTTGGACCAATTTTAAGTTTCTAGATTAATGGCCCAAATGTTTAAAATGGCACTAAATAAAAGGGATCTGATAAGTGACCCTTGATGATGAAGCACTGCTAAGCTGAATGAATGGTTTTAATCAATACATCTACCATCCTTCCTATGAACTATCATAATCAGGTTTTGTTGTGTTTACAGCATGGGACTGGACCTATCAAAGGGCACTGTGCGAAATAACTTGGAGGCTGGGGTGATTGAGCCTGCAATGAGCAAAGTAAAAATTATACAGGTAAATCTACACTAGTATGCTGATCTGCTGAAAATTTAGGTACTTGTCCTTTCTAATACGGTGTAATTTCTTATCAGTTTGCTACAGAAGCAGCTATTACCATTCTGAGAATCGATGACATGATAAGGCTTGTCAAAGATGAGAGCCAGAATGATGAGTAGGATTTGGCAGCAGATAGACCTGGACTTGTCCTAATGGAGCCAATGCGAGTGTTTGATGGACTTACAGTAGCTGTGTTGCATTTTTCATTGCCCTTTTGAGAATTGATCCCACCAGCTCTTGTTGATCCAGAATGGTTTTTGTTTTCCCCATAAATTATTCCTTAATCCTGTGATTTGTTGTGAGTTTTAATATTTAAGGGATTTGTTGACACTGTAGGAAAATTTGAAGTAAAATCTTTAGGATACTGAATAGGTAAATTTGAAGTTCTGTTTTTTGCTGGTTTATCCTTGTGTTTAAAACGTTGAGACCGGTCCATATTCTTAAGTACTACATTGGTATTTTCCCTTGAAAGGACGTCAATCACATTTTGTATGTCAAATGACATTGATGTCAAATATAGATACTGCACAGATCTTCTAATCTATTGTTATCGATATGATTCTGATGCTTGTAGCAGCTCATACAAATTTTTCACATTGATATTTAGATGAACTGCTTCAAAATGCCAATAGTATCACTAAGGAACATAAACTGTTTGAGAAACGGTGTATAGTTAGGGAAGACGGGGCTTTTTCCTATTGCAGTTTCGTTGTGGACTGTGAATAAAGTGGTACGAGTGTAAACTATGAACATTAAAAAAAGTAATACAAAACGGTTGTCTTAGACTGAGAAACTAAAGAGTTTGTTTGACCTTTGTGTTGCTTAAGATTTCCATCTGCGTTAACAAAAAAATAAATATAAAAGACAGCACTTAGTTTTTTTCCCTTACGAAGGGGTGGGGGTTTGTGCCGAGGCCATTGTTTTGTGTATCAAATCAGTTTTTAAATAATAGAAGGTCAACTTGAAATGCAGAAAATAGTGGCTTCTCCATATGGGCACACGTGAATTTGCCAGCCTTGTTAATATATGGTCTGTCAAATGACCCTTTCTTTTAGTGTGTGTTTTCTCGTTCATACTTGAGCACAAATGACATTTTTTTTTATGTAGAACTAGCAAGTAGTAACCTGAAAAAATGAGACTCGTTACTTTCTAATATATGATCTGTCACTGATTCAGTTGTTCTTTTTACTATAATGGCATCAAATATCGAGAAGAACAAAACTCTGAAGATGCCAAGCTACTACTTTTTTTATCCATTTGGATCTTAAACCATTTGGTCGGAGGAAGAATTTTACGAATGGTTTTAATTTATGTACATTGATAGCATACACTTATAGTATATATTATCAAATTAGTTTAGCTAATTATAACGTGTTAGTTCTTCTTTTTTTGAAACTATTAGTCTATGCTAATTTTCTTAGAACAGAAAATTAAGTTTCAATTTTGTCAAAGCTTAGCAACTCGTGTACATAAATATGGGCGCTAAAATAATTGAACATGGATGTTACTCTCTTCATTTCTATTTATATGTCATTATTTTGGATTCTACACTCCTTAAAAATTTATAATTTTTTAAAAAATATTTTCTCAAAGTCAATTTTCAATAAATGAATATAAATTAATTTATTTTGATTTTAAATTGACCAACTGACATGAATTAAAAAAATCATTTAGTTTTTCTATATTGCTCAAATTTATACTTTCAAAGCTAAGAACTCTCCAGGTGTAAAATAGGAAAAAAATTGTCATTTATGCATAGATTTGGTGAAATGACAAATACTGAGAATCACATATTTTTTTTAGTAAGGATGACATAAATAAAAACGGTGAAAGTATCTATAATTATTGTATATGCACTTCCTCTGTCTTGTATTAGTTATTCTTGTCACATTTTGATTTGACATATCTATAAAAAAAAAACTCTTATTGATATAATGTATTTTACCAGACTTTCCCCTATTGAGTAGTGTCTTGAAAAAATGATTTGAAAGTTGAAGGTAAAACATGAGGAAAAATTATTATCTTTTCTTGCTAGGTCAAAAGTGACGTATAAAATTAAAAATTTTCACATTTGTTGCAAAGTTTACCAAAAAATTTTAAGGTGTGCATTAGAATTTTCTTCTTCTTATTTATGATTTCTTAATATGCATAAAAAAAGAAAGTGATCAGCTAATATGAAACAGATAAACTATTTGTTTGTACTGAAATGGATAGATAATATCTTCTCCCTCTACTTTTATTTAAGTGATGTAGTTTAATTTAATACAAAATTTAAGAAAGAAAAAAGTACTTTGAAAATTTATAATATTAAATAAATTATAACATATATATAGTTATAAATCATTTTACTAAAGAATAAAATAACCATTATAAAATTAAATTCTTACTATTAGATTAAATATGTTATTTTATAAAATTAACTAAGTGGTAAAAAAATGAAATGTAAATGCACGAATCCGCCCCTCAAGGACGGAATATTATACAATATCCAAAGTCACAAAATTTAATTTTAAAATAAATATATTTAATTGTTTTTTAAAAAAAGATGCACATGGACGATGCACGTGCCGAGCATTTTGCTTAGGGATCAGCACATCCCCCCACCCCTTTTACCCAAAAGATTATTTTATTTATTTTCTAAAAAAATAAAAATAAAAACTTTGATGTATCCTTTCTTCCGTGCATGTCACGTGCTTCAGTACTGTCTCATCCATCTCTCTCCCAATGTGTTACTGACACACTCTTGTCATCTCTCTTTCTCTCCATATTGGATTCTTTTTATCACTCGTAATATTTAGATCTCACTCGTAAGATTATACTGTTATTAATATTTTTTAAATTTTTTTTTACAAATTTGAATTTTTGCCGAATCGGAAAATTTAACAATAAATTTATTAGTAATTAGTGTAATTCTCGTAGAGGAGTGAGTGAGAGGCTAAGGAAATCCAAATTAATGGCCTCAAAAAACCTTGCAACTTTTTGTCATCGAATGTGACTTAATAATCAATTAAGTGAATTAAATATTCTGAATTCATATTGAAATTTTAGTAGATATTAAAAAGCACTAAATAATTTAATTTTTGTATTTGTGAAATTAGACGAGACATACTTAAACACCGTGATTATAAAATAAATGAAAGAAAGGTTTGTCAATTGGATGCATCATCTCTTGTCTATTATTTTCCCTTTTTTTTTCTTTTGCTATTGTCTAGTAAGTATATAGTAAAAGTGTAGTAACAAATATAATACTAAAAACTCTATTATAAAGGAAAAAACTTTTTGCCTAGCTCCCTCTATAGAGGTACGGACCGTACGTAAATTTGATTTCAGCCTCAAATTCAGTACCAACTGCCCTTTCATTATTTTTTTTCACTTCTAATTTGTTATATGAGATTTAACAAGTTTTATTCTCCAAAAAAATCATCATTAATGGCATTACATCACTCGTTCGATCATAGTGTAAAGTCAGAACCACCGAGCTGGAGCCAACTGTCACCACGTATGAGGCCCTACTCAATCCATAATATTCTATCTGTCTCGATTTATTTATATCTATAAAATTAGTAACTTTTTATATTTACTACTTTCTTCGTCTTAAATTATGACATAACATATGGAAAAAACAAGAGCTTTTAAAATTTGTGATATAGAGCGTTTCTTGATCATCTATGTGGCTATAAATCATTTATTATTGTTAAAGAATAATAATTTAAAGTTTAAAATATTTTTAACTAATGACGTATGATATTCTTTTTGTTACAGATTATAAGTGAAAGTTTATCACCTCAACGAGGACAAACAGAGTAACTCTTTACACCATAATCTTACATGACATATTTAAAACTACAAAATTTAAAAGATTTTTTAGTACATTCAATACTTTTTTAATTTAAGATTAGAAGATTGAAACTGAAAAAGTAATAAAAATTTACTACAAACATGTTTTTTAATATCTAGATTATTACATATGTTTTACATAAATTTCTTATCACGAAACCACGATTTTTAACTATCTAAATATTTTCTATCTTGTTTTATAAGTTAATTGTATACATTGATGAAAATAGTAGATGCAAGTAAATTTGATATAATAGTATGGAGTATGTGAGCCTACTAATTAATTCATAACGGGAAGAATAATAAATTAGTTTATTTTGGGGAATAAGGAGAATCCATGCAACTAGCAGCCAATGTAGGCAAATACATGCAAACGGGAGGTTTTGGTGAATTTAAAAAAATCTAAATCAATATATTCAAAAATTAATAAGATTTTATTTTACATATTCTATTTAAATTAAAGAAGAATAAGAAGAGTGAGCACCGACAAGGGGCAAATAAAAGATTTTTTTTTTAATTTTTCTTGTGGATTGATTATTTATTTATTAGTAGTAAGTATAAGTATGTATAGTATAATTGATTGGTCATGTGATTTGATTAAATGGTCACATGACAAAGGAGGCAAACCAGTGTGCTTTCTGCAACTGTGTTACTCTTTTTTAATTTATTTTTTTTTCCAGATCTTCTTTTCTTTAAATTATTTATTACTACTATTATATATATATACCAAAGTGATAGGAATTGAATATAAAATTTTAGTACAATAAAGAAAAGGAAATGATACCCATGGAACTAAATTATTGATGATTCCTCTGCTCATATATTCACTACACTCCAAAGGAATCCCCAGAAAATGAACCACAAATGTTTGGTTCTAAAATTAACAATAACAAGTGCTTAAGTAATTAATGTGAGAAAAATGAAAAAACTTCTGCCCCTTCTATAATGAGAGGTTTTCATTTCGAATTTTTGATATGGAATAATTTTTGGTGAAAAACCAACCCTTGAATGGTTCCTATCCGTTGCAAATCTAGATTAGTCAACTTTCAAAGTAAGAACAAAATAAAAGTGTTTAAGAATTCTCACATCGGAAAAAAAATGAGAGTTTGGTCTCCTCATATATGAATCTGGAAAATTCATCTTTTATAAGCTAGCTTTTGAGATTGAGTTAGATCTAAGATTCATTTTTATACCGTATTAAGAAGGCAAAAGGATGAGAATTTAGTCTCTCGTTATATGGACTTGAAAAATCCTCTGGAGCCCAACCAAAACTTTTGGCCAAGCACCTACGCTTTAGTTTAATGTGTGAGTTAGATTCATGTTAAGAAGTAGAATTGAAGTTAATTACATTTCATGTTTCCTGTTCAACTATTTGTATTATGATCAAGAGAGGAAAAAAATGTTAGAATTTTGTATAATTTTTTTGATCAATACAAATGCAATGTATATAATATGTGAGTTACATTTTGAAGTTAATTTGATTGAATGTTTCATGTTTATGTGTGTAATCAAGAGGGAGGAAAATTTGTTAGGATTCATTATATTGTTCAAGAAGAAAGAAACTGACTATTGGAACAGGTCTAAAGCAACTGACTGACCAGTCTACACACACGTCAGTCAACTGCGTTAAACCTGTTTCCATCATCTATTTCCTTCTTCTTCAACAATTATTACTCAATATATAGCTACACAAATAGTATGATTGGAGAGGTAAAAAACATTAGTGAGAAAGGATTGTGGATAAGAATTGAGGAAATAATTAATTTAATAGTGAAAATAGAAAAAACGAAAAAAGTATTATGTCCGTATCTGAAGAAAGTGCAGTGGTCACTACTCACTAGCACGGAAGGACCACAATCGTCTCATCAAATTACTCATGAAAGCAACCATGCACTCATATATATACTTTTATTTATTTTTCGATTCAACTCCCTCTAGTATTCGAGGTTTGATTTGGAATATGACCTTTCAGGGTAAAATGATCTCAATCACCGGAGTATAGATACCAAAAACTCCAGTATCAGCGAACCACTCAACGAAAGTAAAGTACACTTAGAATACTAGATTTAGTCTTCAAAGAAGAAGTCCATGAATTCTTTTTTAGAATGAGAGGAAATCCCTCAATTTATAGAAAACAAATGGTAGTGCGAAAAGGTTCTTACTATGCCTTATCGAAAAGGTCACAAACCTTTGGAAAAGTCACAATCTTTCAAAAAGGTTGTCACCTTTCATAAAAGTCACAACTTTCCATAAAAGTCACAATTTTCCATAAAAGTCACAATTTTTCATAAAAGTCGCAATTTTTCATAAAATACAACTTTTCATAAAAGTCGCAACATTTCATAAAAGTCACAACTCTTCATAAAAGTCACAACTCTTCATAAAAGTCGCAACTCTTCATTTTCCATTCACACCTTTTTAAAACCCAACAACCTTCACACCGATGAAGGTTGTAACAAGATACGACTCAAACATATTAATGATCTAAAATTAAATTTTAATGAAGATTTTGAATTATTAATATGTTTTTATAATGTATATTCTTCTAACTTCCTGAGATACAAAAATTGTTAATCACTTTATTATAATTAATTTTTATTAATAATTCTTAATCAATTTACTAATAACTAATCTGATATTTCTCCATCCATCAGTTGAACTTTTTTCTCCTTTTTACGGAAAGATTAATTTTTTTTTCCAACTCTTTAGAGCAAAAAACTGACCGAAATTCCTCTATTTTTGAATTTCAGATTTTGTATTTGAGCTCTAAAAAAATTAAATAAAAGTATATATATATATAGGCATATATAGTTTTTTTTTATTGGATCGTGCCAGTAGAATAGGTCAATAAAATAACTAAAATGGATAGCCGTTTATTTCTTATAAATTATATATTGAATAAAATTTTCATACGAGCAAAATTAATGAAAAACTCCGTTTTCTTGTTTTTCAGCTTGTTCATACACATTTTCTCTTTGTTTCCCAAAAAAGGCAAGATTAAAAAAAATACAAAAATGGATAACTTTTTGCAATATTTTAGAGAAAGGTTAGTTTGAATCAAATATTCACTGGTGAATATTACAAGTATAGCCTTATATAAATTCTTAGAGAATTGGATGATCATCAAAACTAAAGTTAACTCTCTAATTATTCTGGGTTAAAAGTAATTGTAAAATCATTCCAGAATAGTACGTTTGAAGGAAATTTCTAATCTAAGTCATAGAATTTCGAAAGTTACGTTGTCATTTTTAGTGATTAAGAAACTTCCCATATAACAGCTAGAATAAATCGATAATATCAAACGCTTAAGAACTTCATTTGTTCATCAGTTAGTCTCTTCGTTCCAAAATAAATGAAGATTTAACTTTTTTTATTTTTTATAAAGTAGTGTTTTAAGATTTTAGGAAGGATTTGATCTTAGTTTTTCAAAATTACTCTTGTTTACATAAACAAAACCCATTAATTAGCTTTCCTTTGATTAGGGTTTAGGGGTAAGTTAGTCAAAATCACTTCTCTATTATTTTTAGGTTTTCTCAAGCTAAAAATATCCCGAAAAAAATATTAGAAAATTAATGGCTCTATTATTTGATGGAAAAGAAGATGACTACTGAAATTGAAAATTTGTTGCCCAAAACATGTTTAGTTTAAAAGCCTTTGACGGATTAGTCAAATCACTAATTTACGTGCTTAAAATAAAAACAGATTTAAGTGGGGTCCGAATCCTAATTTAGATGGTGATATCTTTAGCTTCTAATTTCTATCAATTTTTTAAAATAGATACGCATATATACGTATGATTTTTTTCAAAAATTAAACTGGTGCGCCCGATGTATATAACCTCGCCTTAATCGTCTATCAAATATACAAAAACAACGAGTCACAAATATTAGTAATAATCTTCATTATAATGACTTATAATCAAAGAAAGAAAAATGAAATATCAATCTAACTCATCACAATTTGTGATTAATGTAATACTCCTTCTCAAACTTTACCTTACATTTGTGCATCCTTTTTCCTATTATGACAATTCATTTACTGAAACTGTAAATGACTTGCTTGAGCTTAAATTTTTTTGTGTTCTTGTTAATCAGCATATTAGCAACAATACTCCATTGAATTACAAGTTAGAATTTTCTCCCAGATTTTTTGTAAATATACTAAGACTATAAAATCGTTTATAGAAATAGTTAATGGACGATTAACACTAATTAAAAAATGAAATAATTAAGTAAAGTTGTGACCTAATATCACGAGGAAAACTGGTGATTTTCTCTTCACGTTGTTTTGTCTCCCCTCTTGCCAACCTTCACTTGCACTCTACTCCTTTATATCTATTATTACTATCACACTTCTCACCCTCACTCTCACACTCTATTTCTCTCTCTAAAAACCCCTTCTCTTATTATTAGAGAGAGAAAAAACTCCAGAGAGAGTCGACAATAATGGATGTCTACGGTCTGCACTCTGCACCTGACTTGTTTCGTATCGACGATCTACTCGATTTCTCTAACGACGAAATTTTCTCCATTAATAACAACTCCTCCAACACCGACTCTAACCACCACCACCAACCTCACTCACACAACTCCGCCGCCGCCGGACCCGCCAATTATTACGATGCTCTTCTTCCTAATTCTTCCGACGATTTCACTGATAACCTCTGCGTTCCCGTAAGAATTTTTTTTTCATCAATACGGACTAGTTTACATCAATTATAGCTGTTTTTAATTAGTAGTATCAATTTATTTATTTTCGTTGCAGAGTGATGATGTAGCGGAGTTGGAATGGTTATCGAACTTTGTAGAAGATTCATTTAGTAATTTTCCGGCTAATTCCGTAACCGGAACGATGAATATCACTTCCAATACTGCGTCGTTTCATGGAAGGTCGAGAAGCAAACGTTCTCGTTCTACTTCAAGCTGGACATCCTCACTACAAAACACTAACGCTACTACTTCTATGAAGAACAAGGAGAGTTCAGTATATACCAGAGAAAGGTCGTCTTCAATGGACGAAGATGTGCCACGGAGATGCACGCACTGCGCTTCGGAGAAGACGCCGCAGTGGAGAACTGGTCCTCTAGGCCCAAAAACACTCTGCAATGCTTGTGGAGTTAGGTACAAATCAGGCCGGCTAGTTCCGGAATACCGGCCCGCAGCTAGCCCAACTTTTGTGTTAACACAGCACTCAAATTCTCACCGGAAAGTTATGGAGCTCCGTCGACAGAAGGAAATGATCCATCAACCGCAGCAGCAACAACAAATGCCGCCGTCGACAGAGGAGGGAATGTACGGACATCACTTTCGGGTCTGCTGACGTCATATAAAGAGAGAAGAGACACGTGTCTTCACCGCCGAGCTAACCGTGGACTCCTTTTTCTTTTTATTTATTGTTATCATCATGCTAATTTTACAATCTGAAACGTTTCTTTGTTTAGTTTTTTTTAATTTCGGGGGATAGAATAATTATTATTGTGTTGGTGTAATTTTTTGAAATTTGAGCAACGCATTTTTATTGAATTTCGCAACTGCCGATTTGGGTTGCGTGATGGGAGGTGGGCTAGGCATTGCACGTGATTCGTATAGGCTTCAAAAATCAAAATATTTTACATTTTACGTCACGTTGGGTTAAACAGTAATCACATGGCTATCGACTGAATATAATCAAACTTACGCTTATCAAGTCAGCAGATTCAATGCATCCCTGTACTTATAAAATTAGTACAAATATATTTGTTTGTGTATCATAACTAATCATAATGACATATTCAGTATAGCTTCATAAATAGAATAAAGAGAAGGGTGAGTTGTACGAAAGATTATTCAACGTAGTTTTATAAATGAAGTATCGAAAGGGTGAGTTGTACGAAAATTTTATAGTAGAAATATTGTTTCCAATAGATTTTTGGGATTGAAAAAACTCGTTTTCCCAAACAAAGTGGTGGACAACTACTCTTTTGCTAATGTGCAAAAAGTTTAACCATATAGTTCTGTTCTGTAAAATTGCATATATTCTGAGGGCCTGTTTGGCCATGAAAATAATCTGTTACAGTACTTTTTTAAACTATCATATCTTGATAAAAGAGTAAAGGACAATAATGACATATTTCGATTTAAAAGTAAAAGTCGTGACACAAATGTTCTTGAAACAAATTTCAGTGTACTAAAAATACAGCTTTCACATGTACTTGTCACTTTTAGCATAATAGTATATCTTTTCATGTTTTACTTTTAACACTAATTGCTTATTCTCATAGTATTATGGTCATCAGATTTTCTAACAGGCCAAACCTAGATATCTGAATCGTTATTTTCACGGCAATATCTCATCTACTATTAACATCACTTTCATTCTTCTTGTGGGGGCTAAACAATTGGTGCACATGAACCATCAAGAAACACTACAATGTTACTTCTCTCTTAACTTTGAATTTGCCCACCAGGTTGCTTAGTACAAACAGCATAACTAGTAGTTCAAATTGGCCACTGCTAGAATTTAATGGCACACAGCAGGAATATGATAGTCGTGACAAAAGGTTTTTCTTTTTTTGCTTGGTCTGAAGTTGTACAAAGCAAGGTTAGATTCAAGCAACACTGATATATAGTCAGTAAAAAACCCATGCCTCAAAACTTCAACACTCAAACCATCACTTATTCAGAACAGAAAGAAAAAACAAGCAGAATCCCCGAATCTCAAGGCTGTGCAGTGAAGTCAGAGTTGATAACTTGAACTATAAAATGTGACCAGAACCAGAGCTTCCTGAATGCTCTTTCGTAAATGAAAAGGAAAAGGAAGTAAAGTGAAAGGAGACAGAGAAACAGAATTTGGCGCCTGACGTCCACCATGTGTTGGATCATATTAACCAAGAGTGCAGTTCAGTCAGATGGATATGCCATAATTGCTTATCTTTGTAACTTCCTTGGTGAGAACATTCCTTTCCTTTTTTGCCTCTGAAGCAAGGTTGGAAACCTGATGACAGAAATCAATGTCATCAAGAGAAGATGGTATAATTTCCACTTTTTTTTAATGAAGTCTGGAGATTTCATTAGAAGGCATCAAGAAGATGCAAGGCAAAAAATTATGGTGTATATGGCCAAAATCCGATAATATCAACTTTTACTTTTTTTCTTTTTAGAGTAAATAAGTGGGAAATGGATAATTTCCACTTCTTTATTCTAAAAAGAAAAAAAAGTAAAAGTTGATATAATCGGACTTTGGCCACATACACCATAACATCACAGCATTCCTATAGCATGTTAATGATTTGGATCATTTAACGGAAGGAGCAAATATCCAAATTGAAACTCTCATTTTGGATTCTAAAAACTAACACTTAAAAATACATCATTCGAATCTTAATCAGTTGAACTTCATTACAATTCAACCCCACCGCATATCAGATAAGTGAAATACTCCTAATGTCATACCTGATACCATATGGTCAAAGTATTATCATCACTAGTAGGGAGCAATTTCGGCAATTTTTGTAGTAAGTTTTTCTAATATTATTTTTACAGAAGTTCATACAGGAATATTGGTTCAAATAATTGTAAAGTAATATTTTTGAAGTGCAACAGAGTTCTGTGAGATGAAAGAGAAATTATTTGTTAGTCATGCCACGTCTCAAAACGTACCAAAGTGTGCATTCCAGAATTTCTCTTTACTCTCAATCTGAAATTAATAGAATGTGCTTGGCTGCTGGTGTGAATTACATGTGGCAAGAGAGGAACAAATCCTACTTCCTTGCAATGTATATTTCAACGCAAATAGTGATTGTGAAGATGATAGTTCAGAAAGTTTACTTTCGAAGGAACTTGAAATCCAGGGTAGCTAGGAAATTGCAAACTTTGTACTTCTATCCTAGTTAATAAATAGGTCCGATGTCTAGAAGTTTTTGGTTGTAACCTTAATCACTGCGGCTCTATGTACGGTTGTAAGGTTGTTTTTCAGCACTGCAATTCTCATTTTGGTAATGGAAAAGTTCTTAGTTACCCCAAAAAAAGGCGGTTCATATGTGTTAAATAGGCAAAGCAGCCAAAACAAAGTCAGGTTAAGATTGTACAGGCATTGCATTATGCTTGATTTCAATTCTTAAAGTTACTACATATTGCAACATTGTTCAATAAACAATAAGCATATTTATATTAGAGGAATGGGCAGGTGGTGATTATAATATCAAAAGGAAAAAAAAAACTGAAGTAGAGTTGGCTTTCGAGGATGAAAAGATTAAATTCCCAATTTCTTGTAGCTCGTGTCTCCTCCCAAATTTACATTGCAAGGAAGTAGGATTTACAATGCAAAGTCACATGAGGAAATAGTCAACTAACTAGCTCAATCAGTCATGCTTTCCCATTTTAATTTTCTTGTAAGGCCAAATCTCAAATTCATAGTTCAACAAGTGCAAATATGTTTTCATCTCTTATTTTTTTTTCATAGCAAATTTAAGGTCTCGAGGAAATAGTAGATGAGCGTATTTGATATTCAGAAAGGAGCAGTGTAGGGAACTTACTTGTGACCGGAAGAGTGAAACTTCTCTTCGGGGAAACTCTTTAAGAACATCTTGAAGACCTAGAGAAAACATATATTAATCAGAGAAGCTCCTACCTAATATATCACTTATAAAAAATATTTGATTTACTAAGCTATGTCTCGTCCATATGACAAATGAGGATTATGGACTTCCTTGAACAAGGATAAACAGAGAGAGTTGATTGCAAACCTGTAGCTTGCCTTTCTATCTTATATGCTGACTGTATGACACTACGAATTTGTTTGCCTGCCTGCCTGTATAAAGCATTAAGATTGAACAGAAAATCCAGCCTGTTAAGAAATATTAGTCATGAAGTATTCACAACAAGGCAGCTGGAAACGCAAACCTGAGTTTTGTCCTTCCCCGTATCATCTCTCCTTCAGCTTGTATTGCTTGATTCTGCAATGATAAGCTAAGAGTAAGATTCACTTCACTTCTTGAATAGATTTGTCTACAAAGTAATGTAGTTTATTGAACTAATCAAATAGGCAATCATCACTAACTTTTATAGCTTGACAACCATTTGTTCCCCCCAGCACCAATTAAAATGGATCCGTCCAAAAAAAAAAAAAAATTAACAAATCATTACCTTACATCAGGGAAAGAAAAGGTCATACCTCCAATTTCGCACTTTCAGCCTTCAGAAGGTCAATTGACTTCTGTAATTCTTTGACTTTTGCATCTGCCCTAGAAAGCAAGGCCTGCTCCCATGGTAAAAAATTAGAAATTCATTATTAATGTGATAAATTTTGTAAGAAAATAACCTGCTACTGGTAATTGTCACAAGAACTCAAGTTACTCTAACCAGACAGTATACTCATGAACAATGATTTTCAAGTGTTACACAAGCCAAATCATAAAATGTCACACGATATATAAAGAATTAAACAATTTGTCCTCTTTTATCACTGGTTCCTAAGCATATTATGAATCTAATGTCCTCCAATTTGTAACAATACAACCAGCTATTGGTATTATTTGGTAATTTTTTCAAAAGAACTCAAGCTATTCTAATCAGACAGTACACCCATGAACAAATATTTCCAGCATTACACTAACTATATCAAATATCTCACACTTGATATAAATAGAATAAGCAATTTGTCCTCTTTATCACTGGTTCCTAAGCATATAATGAATCTAAGATCTTAAATGAATTTCAGATATACTCCTGCCACATGGAGAACAACATGAAGCACTGGTAGTTACCTCTTCACGCACAAATAGCCGCATAGCACTGTAGTACAAAAAACGCCTTGGCCCTGCAAGAGTAAGGATCACTCAGGCAAACAGGAAGACGAAGGACCAAACAGGTTGGACACACATATGAGTCTTATGTACAAAATTTTGAAGGATACAATACATTGACCTCCATTCTAGTTATTTCATAATAGCTTAGATCTTTAACCTCTCTCTTAGTCTGCATAATAACATAGATCTAAAGTTAAGTTTTTCCAATAATTGCATTTATCTTGCCTCAGTTTTCACAAAGAAGGCCAAGTATTAACAAGACGATTAGCTTGACACTTCTTGCTGATCTGCCCATGCTATAAAATGTGACAACTAAATAAAATAAAGGGCACAAGGTAGACATCAAGAAAACACAATTTTTTGCAAGTTCTCCTTATTTTTTGACACGTCGTTCCAAATGAAATTGTTGCAATAAACCTCAACTGCCAATAGAAGACCTGATAAATCAGCAACTTTGGCACATCAAAGAACAAACCTTATGACAAAAGGGCAGACTTTTGTACCAACTATTTGAAGCCCAATGCTGCAGCATGTCATCATAAACCAAAGAAGAGGTCTCTCTAGTTTTAACAAAGTACAAGGGAGGTTAATTAAATTATGTAATGATATATTGTATACATACCTATGATACTCAACTAA
The DNA here is from genome assembly GCF_001406875.1 of Solanum pennellii. Taxonomy (NCBI): domain Eukaryota; kingdom Viridiplantae; phylum Streptophyta; class Magnoliopsida; order Solanales; family Solanaceae; genus Solanum; species Solanum pennellii. Next base: position 94,624,971 of record NC_028637.1, read on the forward strand.
GAAAAGTCCAATCCAAGCAAGATGATAATAGACAACTAAAGCTAGGGTAAAATGAGCCAAATGCACAATAAAACACCCTTTGAGTCCTTTATCGTGTGGGACCCAAAGGGAATGAGAATTAAGTAGATAACACTTTGAGTCTTTGACTATGTCAAACCACATGTGTCCATCCCAGAAATATCATTCAGCACCTAAAGACTTGAATAGACTTACGTTTCAGACCCAAGACTCCAACACCAAGAACAGCTCCAGTAGTTGCTAGGGGGTGTGAAGCAGCAAGAAGAAGACCCTCTGCAACATATTCTCCATTGATCAAAGCTAAGGCTATGGAGAGAAATTAAAAGATACATAACAATTGGATGAGTGGTAAGAACTAACCTTTGATCTTCCCAAAAGCCAAGTCCTCATATACACTATATTCAGACTTCAAATCTTGCAAGGTATCCTGCAACAAGCATGCCCAAATTTAAGTAACTTATGCAATGACCAAAAGAATACCACGTAATCATTACTTAAAAGAAACCATCTTATTTGAGGTTAGCATAAGTAGGTTTTCCTAGGTGGAATAGGTCTCGGAAACACACAATAGGGTTGTATCATGATTCATGCATCATCTGCTCCAGTTTTTATGCAATACAAGACAAATACTCCACCATGGTGGGAAGAGATCTGATAGAAGGGGAACAAAAGCAAAGATGATAGGGATAGTATAATCTTCTCATTCAAACGTGCAGCATGTCATCCGGCATCCAAAGCAGATGAGGCTTGATTCCTCCCAAAATCCATAATAGCGTAGAGAACACCAAGAACTAAGAACAACCCAACAATCTCAGTAATTGTTGAATAACGAAAATATATCATTGCAGTTTTGGTTTCCTAAAGAGCCTCATTATTTTTCCATGAACCGAAATTATTGACCAAGTCAGTGCTCAAAGTACTGTATAAGCTGTCTATACGATTCAACCCTAGCCATCCACAATCATCTAAATCTGCCAACAATCCAAATAACACATTTTTCTCTCTTTAGGCCTAAAACGCAAGTGGAATAAAAGGGATCTTTTAGTGATTTCTACATCTCTCTCAATTTTGAAACATTTTTCTGTTTCTTTCATTAGATGTGAGCAAAATGGGGATAGTGGTGTTGGACATTGACAAACTAAGATGTGGTAGTCAAATACTATTAATTCCTATGATTTATAAATAGGACAAACTTCAATAATCTCAGCAACAATGCTCCGGTTCTCAGGTCTTAATTCATCAAAAATAGATGCACATCAATGGTTGTCCAATTTCAAGAATTGGATTGAGATAGTTGTGTTTTGGTAACTTGTGCAACAAATTTCCAGTTATTTACTTTCAAGTGTTGGGAAAATATAGCCACCAAAGAGGAGCTAATGCTTCAATCAAAACGCAGAGACTGTTGTGAATATAAATATTATCCTACCCAGTACAATTATCATATCTCATCAACTTTAATATCGAACAAACCATGGAAAATGAATCTCCCAATGTAGCTTAAAGCATTTAAACTGAAAATTGCAGCAATGAAGCGAATTGTACTTGTAATTAAGTTGATATGGAGCTACAAGATCAAACTGCTAATTTGGAAGCAAATACATACAATAAACACTTGCATTGACAAGTCATATAATTTCTAATGTGACATGAAGGAGGCATAAAGCATACATATAAAGCAATAATAGTGGAACTTACAAGTGTTTGATTGAAGTGCGCAGAAGAAGTAGTTAAAATCCGATTGAGACGAGATTTGGTCACCACAATTGCATTCTCGAAGGTGTCTTCTGCGGTCTTCCGGGCAAGCTGCGCCTGTTGCACTGCGTTGTCGATCCATGGGACAGCCTCTCCCCATGTATTTGACTTGTCTTCGTGATTAACTCTTTCTGGTGGTAACGACGGCGACGGTGAGTTTACATTTGCTTCCGATGATTCGGCTATTGCCGCCATTGTTGAGTGATATCGTTTTGTGAAATGGAACTTGGCGTGAAGGTAAAGGACGATCTTCCGTCGGACTGTGTGTTGGACCCGAATTTGTTGCAAGGATCCAGGTTGAGGTTATTGGAGCAGGAGAGTAAATTGCCAAATTGGTCCCCAAAGTTCACTTCGGGTTGCAATTTGTCCTCGTTCGAGTACTATTCTTTATTTATCCCTAACAATTTATAGAATTGAAATTATACATAAAAAAGGTAATTTTTGTGTATAGGAAATTATATTTTGTTTACGTCGAGCATTTAAATTATATGTAAGTACTATATATAAGAATTCATGATCTTATATTGATATATATACATATGTGTTGTAAGTATTTAATATTGCTCATAAAAAGAAATCATGTAATATAAAATCATCAATTTATTGTACGAAATTTAACTCGTTTTAATATAGTCATCAATTTTCTCTTTTTAAAGTTAATTAATAGAAATATTATCACAATTGATTTTAAAAAAAGGGTCTAGTAAAGTGATTTTTTCGTATGTCAGACAGACCTTTAAGTTATCTAAATTACAACTGATCATATATATTGTTACAATCAATTTTTTTTATTTACATTTAACATGCAATTTTTTATTTTATTTTTGATTAAACTAACTTGTATATCATATGAAATGCCATATTTTATGTCATTGAGAAATAATTATTGTCAAAACTATATTAATTTAAGTTGCATAAAAAAAGTAAGAATTACTAATCTTACCTATAAAGATATTCGTTATGCATGATATTGATAGATTATCATCGTCAAAATCATACCAGGAGGTATATATTTATGTATTCTTATTTCTTGTGAATATTCCAACTAATTACTCGCAGTAAACTAAATATCTTCATATTGTACATTAAATAGTATAAAAATTTATTCTGAATGATGAATTTAAAGATTTTTTTCATCAACATGACAAAAGTAATTCCCTTTCGTGAATGACGTTTAATGAACTCTTATGAACCTACAATAATAAGTTAAAGACAATCTAATGTAAATTTTATTTTATATCACTACTAGTCACTTTACCTATTTTATTTGATATTATATTTTTAATCAATGTTCAAGAGAAGTGTTCATAATCACAAAAATATTATAGCATATTTAAAAATATTATTTTTAAAGGATTGCAAAAAGCACAAATATTATAACATATTTAAAATAATAAAATTTTAAAATATTTTTTTCTATATTAAACTTATTATCAAGCCAAATTATAACTAGCAAAATAAGAAAAAAATATCATTTACACAAAAAAATAAAAAAAAGGTCATTATATTCTTCATGCTAAGGTAAAATAATAACAAAAAATTCTTTAATTCAATAATTTAAAATCTCATGAAATTTTAGGTGCGCACGCATACACCTTCAAATATAAATATAAATATATATTTATATTTATTTAATTCAGTTAAAATGATAAGTAAATATTTACAAAAAATTATTGTATTTATCATAACAATTAATTAATTGAAGAAAAAAAGGCTTCATAGTCGAAATTTGAGGTGTGCAAATGAATGTTACGACAACTTTAGGGTCTATTTATGTTTTTAACCAAGAAAAGACCAAAGGGCAATTTGGGTAACTCCGATTTTATAGATGTAAAACCCGAAGCAGTTCACCCCACCCACATATAAAAGCCCTTCTCTAGTAGTCCATTTGTTCTCACCCTTCATATTTTCTCTCTTTTCGATCGTTCAGCAAATCTCTCTCTCTCAGTCTTCCCCCGCTCTCTTGCTTTCTCTGCTCGTTGAAAAACCCTAGCGTTAATTTCTCTACTCTTCGCGATGATTCCTTTTGGCTCCGCTGCTTCTACTCAGATTCGGTTTCTGTTCCAGAGCTTGAACGGTTCCAATTCTGACACTGTAATCCATGAGCTCCGTCAGGTATAGTAAACCCTCCTTACCCCAATTCCGTTACATTCGAGTCTTGGTTGTTTCTTGCACAGATTGGAATTCTCTTGGAAAGAACGATTTTCAAGATTACGTAGTTGTTATTAATTGCACTTCTTGAGTAATGGCTTCTGTTTCAAATACCAAAAATTGTTTCTTTGTTTATTAGTCACTGCTATTAGTAAAAGATGTTTAATTGTAATTTACATATAATACACAAGATTGGAATCAATCTTGCTGTAACTGATTGTATGGTTATGTTTGTCGAGTGTAGCGGGGGATCAGTTTGTTTATTAGAAGGCACAATCTTCATGGTGATTGGGTGATGTAGTTACACTGAATTGCCTTTCTCTGTAATGGTTTCTGTTTCGAGTATCCAGTGGGGCTTCATGCAGCCTTTTTTTTTTGATGAATATAATCTATCAAAAAATTCTATAAATTGTAGCTAGTGATTTGCCCAGGGTTGGTGTGTTGTAACTGTAATTGAATTAACCCTTCAGATGCTCTCTTCCCCTGGCTGGTTAGGTTGTTTGGGGATTTATTTATGGCGTGGGAACTTGATTAAGATAAGGAATGATTGCTAGAATCAACATATCTTAGAAGAATGGTGTGTAGTCTATACAATCCTTTCATACTTCCACATGTGGTTGAATATATAAATAAGTTTAAACACTTCAAATACTTTTAATAATTGTAGTCTAGTGGATGATGTGCATAATCCAGATATAGTAATCCGTGTTTGCGAGTGTACACACATTTACCAGAAATTTCACGGTGTTACTATATGTTTGCGCTGGGGTAGTGAGTTACTAAGTAGTTATTAGAACAATGACTGTCAAGGTTATGTAGTTGCTTAAATTGCCCTTCTTGAGTAATGGGTTTTGCTTCAAGTATCTAAAATTGGAATTTTCATTTGCTAATACTGCAAGTAAATTTATGCTGAGGAATACAAAAAGTTACAAGTTTTTCTTTAAAAATAATACAGCAAGTAATTACTTAATTGAACTTCATGTATTTTTATGCATCTGATGAGAGAGAAGTGAGAACCTTAGAAAACACTATCTGTAATTGCCCTGAGGTTGCCCTTCTCGAGTAAATGTGGTTTTGCTTTTACTGTCCATATTTTGATTTCGATTGTAAAAATTTATATTAAAATTTACGTAATTTGAGCACATGTAGCGTAGCTATCTGACCATTTTGTGAATTGCGTGCTAGAGAACTGTTGGTGATTTCTAGTATGTGGTTGTGCAAAATTGTCCTTTTTGAGTAATAGTTTTTCCGCAAGGTATTCATTAATATTTTAATTGGATTATTTGTAATTATGTCTTAGGGAAATGTAAGTACCTTTATATATGGGTTGCATACATTTTACACATCTGGTGCAAGATAGTTGTTGGTGATTAAAAAGCATGAAATTGGTTATCGGGTAAGGGATTTCTAAAATTCTGGTAATTTTTGGTAGTTTCAATGGAGATGTTGATGCATTTGACCACCATGAATGGTTCTTTTGCTGCTAAACCTAGAATTGATGGGGATAGTATGGGTAACAGACGTGACATCCTTTTGGTTTGGGTAATTAGATTGGGGATTTGTATTATAAATAACAAGAAATAAGGATTCAAAATGTTCTTGCCTATCCAGAAAAGAAGATACAAACTTTTTCTAGCATAAATGGATAGTGGATTCTTTTTCCCTCAATAAGTGGTATTATTCATTAGGATCACTGTAGTTCGTGTATAGAATATAAATATGAAGATTCAATTCCCGATTGTGCTTTCCCCTACATTTTATATTTTGATTGGTGGAGTCAAAGGTTAATTTGTTTCCTGATTTTATGTATGGCGTGTCAGTGCATTCTTTTTCCCTCTTGGGTAATAAGAGGGGGGAAATCAAGTAGAAGCTAAGTACTAAAATCTGGACACTTGTCTTAGAATGCTTCTTATATGATACTACAATACTCGATAAAGAGAATATAACTTTTGAAATGGGAGATGCCTTGGTAGAAAAATTGTTAGATTGTCTGTTTTTGAATGTACCAATCAATTTTTTTGTCTTTCTTGGATAAGGTTCGGTTGACTCACTTACCATATACCATGCATCATGTTGTGGTATTATTGTTGCCCTAGATTATTAGAGCCGTTCTGTTTTGTCACAACAAGCTTGAGGTGCTTATGTTCAGAAGTTGGATGCAATATAGGCTACATGTTTCCTCAATGTTTTAAATAAGGATAAAGATACTGAGGTGCACACTTGGGTCCTGAAGTTCTTATAATTCTGACTGGTGACTGGTCTTGTTAAGCGGTGCTACTGTTAAGCAGTGCACTTAAAGCATAGTTATATTGCTTTAAGTGCTTTACATTTTTGTTCTTTCCTTCTAAAGATAAGAATAACCCCTTCAGTGTTGTAATTCCTGTTAAAAAAAGCCTTTACTTTTGAAATCTCCGTTACTGCTACAGAGTTGTTCTCGAAATGGTCTACCTTGATTTCGTCACTTGATGTCATTTTGCCTTTTTTTTTTTTTGGGATAGAGTGAAGATTATGTGATACTTTTGGTCATAATCTATCACGGAACTGGGCTGTTACATTTATCTTTCATTCCTAAATTTATAAGACGCAAATTATTGCTGACACTCTTCTGCTTTTCTCTCGGAAGTTTTTCCTCTCTCTTCTCAATGCTTCTGTAATCAATAAGCATACAAGCTCCAGAAAAGGTATTAAGCTAGCAATTTAGATTGCATCTTTGTTTCTCTTCACCTTCTATGGCATACTACTTGGATCTACCGGGATGTCAAGTTCCATCTGTTACTCTAGAGCACGGAGGGTAGGGCAGGAGAAATAGATTTTCTTAAGAGAGAATTCCCAAGTATATCTGATCTTCTATTTTATTTTCCCCAACCATCATTGAACTCATCGTCTGGACCTAACCTTGAAGTGTTGTTCAAATATAAATGCTGAAAGTTCTGGTGGTTCAATTTTTTCCTTGGCTTTGGATCATTTGTTTTGGTAATCTACTAGTTTTATAGCAGAAGCGTTTTCCTTTTTTCTCTCCGTGTTCCTCCTACTTCTGCTTTGCATTTGTAGGAGTTGAATTTTTATTGTTACTTTATTTTTATAAACGGCTTTAGTTGATCTTTTGGAATGTTTAGTTTATTTAACCCTGTGATTGACCATATAGTGGTCTTTTAAAAGAAATAACTTTCCAATTTGGGGATGTTATTAGTGTTAATTATTTTTTGCCAATTGTTAAGGCAATTCTGCACAGTTTTAATGCTCTGCGCTAAAACTTAAGATTGTTTGTGGGATCTTCAGTTATGTTTGAGTTAAAGGAAAAAACATTATCTTGAGGATATAAGTAGGTAATATTGTCGCAATCAGAGACTCTTTTGATATGTTGCAACTAGATGGTTATCTATATTTGTTAGTCCCTGGGAAAAATATTAAAATAGCACCTCTATCCTCTTACTTTGTTTTCTTTGACGTTTTTCTCCTTACAGTATCTGTCATATGGAGTTGAAGGGAGCATATTGCTTCTTCGGACCTGCATCGATCATCTGAATGTTTATGGGAAAGACTCGAAGAACACACAGCTGGATCCTGTATTTGCTTCCATTTTCAGATGCATCTTGGACAAGCCAAATTTCAGCACTGTTCTTTCTGAATCCCTCAAGGACACTGCAATCAGTGAGGAGTTTTTAGTGAATCTATCAAATGCTTTCCACTTGGCAATATCTGAAAAAATCGGAGTTGGCCTTGCGTTGTCAGACTCAGAAAATGTTGATGTCAAGAAATGTGGTAAGCCGATCTTTTTCCTACAAATGCTGTTAATAGTACTTGGATCCTGATCTAAGCTTTTATGTGGTGGAAGAAAGGAGGTAAAAGAATGTGTGTTAAGTTGCTGTAATTCCTTTATCTAAATGTGTTTTTGTTACTTATATTTTGCAGGAACCAATTACTGCATGGGCCAGATTGCAGAATTACGTTCCACCAACTCTTCTTTAGATGATGCCAAGCAAATTCAGAATGTTCTTATGTTTCTGAATCAATCTGAAGGCCTCTCTAAGCATGTAGACTTGTTTATGCATTTGCTATCACTTGTCCCGTCAAAAGAAGCCCAGTTCATTTTAACTCCATTGCTATCTGATGAATTTCATGAAGCTAATTTTTTGAGGTATTATTATTTAATTTAGTTCTGGTTCTTTTATGTCTTTTGTTCAGTAACTCGTGTATTACTGTAGACATGACATAACCTTGTCTTTTTTTGTGGCAGGAACTTAGATTTCTTAAATGACGACGGTGAAGATGATTTTGATGTTCTTTTGGCAGATATGGAGAAAGAAATGAGCATTGCAGACATCATGAAGGAATTGGGTTATGGTTGCACTGCTTCTATCTTGCAATGCAAAGAAATGTTATCCTTATTTTTGCCGCTGACTGAAGTGACTGTTGCTAGGATACTTGGTATGGTTGTACGTACCTGTTCAGGTATCGAGGATAACCTTAACATGTTCTCAACGTTCCGTACTGCTCTTGGTAGCATCTCTGCGACTGATCCATCACCATTGAATTCCTGGAATGCTGACATCCTTATTGATGCAATTAAGCAACTTGTGAGTTCCATCAACTTAATTGTTTACTAGTTAGTATTTATTGATTGCAGTTATAGTTTGATGACAAGGAACACGTTGACCAACTTTCCACCTCTTTGTGTGCAGGCTCCAGAACTTAACTGGGTAACTGTTTTAGATAATCTAGATCATGAGGGTTTTTATATTCCCGACGGAGCAGCCTTTTCCTTTTTGATGTCCATTTACGAACATGCCTGTCAGGTACCTCCCTTCTTCCCTCTATACAATGCATGCATCTATGAGGCTATCCACTTCTCACCTTTTTAGTGTCATCAAAAAGAAGGGAACATGCAAGAAAGAAAAAAATTGTAGACTCACAACAGGGGGATTTGCACTTATTTCATATAATAATGGAACATGCAATTTAATTCAGTTACCCCATTTCCCCGTATCTAAGTAGGATAATTTGTTCTGCTAGATTTTTCTTTGGAATTTGCAGTTCTCTTTGTGTTATTCGATGTGGTCATTTCATTCCCTCTTGTTCTTGTTAAAGTATGCTCTTTCAATGACCACTTACATTGTACCATGGTCAACAAAAAATAAAATTTTCCTCCTTGACATATTTTTGATGTATATTATGCCGGACTGTAGGATCCTTTTCCTCTTGAAACTATTTGTGGTTCTATCTGGAAGAATGCTGAGGGTCAACTTTCCTTACTCAAGTATGCTGTGTCAGTGCCTCCTGAAGTATTTACCTTCGCACATTCTAGGAGGCAACTGGTATGATGCTTTTAACATTTAGCTTATCTACAACCTCATATCTTTTATGATTGGTCTGAAAAGACGCTGTGTTTGAGCAGGATTGTGCTGATGCGGTGAACAACCATAAAATCCAAAATGGACATGCTAATCATGCATGGTTGTGTCTTGACCTTCTCGAAGTTCTTTGCCAGCTTGCTGAGATAGGTTATGCAAGCTCTGTGCGGTCCATCCTGGAGCACCCTCTGAAGCACTGTCCAGAAGTCTTGCTTCATGGGATGGCCCACATTAATGTACTGAGCATGGACAGTAATTATGGATCTTTCCTTTTTCGTAGTTTATCATCTTTATCAATCAAAATGCCTTTGAATATTTTGTAGACTGCATATAATCTCCTCCAGCATGAAGTTGCCGCTGCTGCTTTTCCTGTTATGCTAAAAAATGCTGCTGCTAGGGGTATGATGATTCTTCATTTGTGGCATGTTAATACTAGCATCTTGTGTTGGGGTGTTGTAGAAGCATTGGACGTTGATCTGGACAACATGCACACAGTTTTGGATGCCTGTCAAGAGCTGAAGGTTGGATTATTTCCCAAATTCATGTATATAACAGTGATGCAGAAGATTGATACCATTAGAATGTTATTTGAAATGATCCGTTGTTGTGTTCAGTTCTGGACATCTTCACTTGAGTGTGTTATTTGAAATGATTGGCTGTTACATGCATCATTCATATAGCAGTCTACTAGTAATATATAGTATTAAATGTCTTTTTGCATAGTTATCTCTTGCAGTCAGTAAGAGATAAAGCAATGCAAAGTGAGTTGTCATCGCTTAGTGGATGCAGTGATGCACTTCACAGACAATGAAACACAAGTGATTCCACAGAGAAGCGGTTGATTTCTTTGATTATCAATGTAGAAGATGAAAAAGTGAAAGAGAAAAAGGGAAAAAACATTGGGCTATTTGAATATTAAATTTTGTCTCCACATATACTTCAGCATTCTCTTTGTAGTTTATATCTTCTTCGTCTTCTCGATTTTTTATGCGTATTCTGGAACCACCTTTTTTCCTAGTTACTTCTGATATTTGCTTTTTTTTTTCTGTTTCAAAGAAATGACTTTCTTTTTTATTTTATCCAAGTCTTATTTATTCCTGATCTTCTTTTCTCTTTTTTTTTTTATTAGTACAATCAAATGTGAATTTCAAGTGTTGCAGATAGTTTCCTTTTTGGTTGTTTAGTCGAAAATGGAAAAATGTTTTGTGATTGAAGTTTTTGTTTGATGGTCTTGTGAAATTATTAGTGTTTATTTTAGAGAGGTGGTTTGATGTCGCCATTACTGTATATTAGATGCTAAATTAGTTATTTTAGTGCGCTTTGAATATTAATTATATGTAGTGAATCCATATATGTAAGTGGTATCTTACAGGAAACAGCGTGCTTCATTTCCACCAAGTATGGGCTTCGTTTCTCACTCGTCACTTTAGCCTGTGGATCTTATCGCTTTTTTGCATTTTATGCTTTAAGAGACAACCTGTTTGCAGTTTAAATGTATTCTGGAAGATCCTAGTATGCCAGGTCCTTAACCCAAAAAAGAAGGTTCCTAGTGTGGCCAGGTGTAATGGCTAAAAAGAAATCAAAGTGTGTTTTTGTTTCATAAATAATTCTTCTAGTTTTGTTATTAATATTATTTGTTTGAGGAATGGGTAGAATTGTGACCCTCCTTTTATTTTTGCTTATTTGAGGAATTTCTTGTTCTTACCAGTGGTTGCTTGAGATATATGTTGATCTCTTCATGTACATCTTCCCCTGTTATGCATATCCTACCCTTGGTCATACTTCAAGTATGTGAACTCATGATTTTTTGTGTGTTGCAGATTCTATCATCAGTACTAGATAGGATACCTTTTGCTTTCGGCATCAGACTTGCTGCCCTTGCTTCCCGCAAGGAGCTGTTGGATTTAGAGAAATGGTTGAGCAATAACTTGAACACATACAAAGATACCTTCTATGAGGTTTGTTTTATCCACAAATTTTAATTGGAAAGGTTCTATATTTTTGCTGTTCTTTACATTTAGTCAGCGTTGTCACTGTTCACAATGTTGGAGAAAATTTTACTCTTGTGTTGTGCTGAACTCTATATGTATTTGCAGGCATGCCTAAAGTTCTTGAGGGAAATACATCTTGCTGCTCTAGATGATGCCTCCAACCATTTTGATCCCCCCAGTGCTCTTTTGACTATTTATTCAGTAACTTCTTCTACCTTTTTAATGGTCCACTTTTGAGATAGATTAGTTTTAGACAACATGCAAAATTTCATGTTTGCTCATCTTTGAATCTTTGTTGGGCAGGTCCTTAAGTCTCATTCTAGCTTAGTTTCTTCCTGCCACTTATCTGAGGAGCTGGACAAGTTGCACATAAGATACATGGATGCTAAATTAAGGCTTAAAAGTGTTGGTGGTGCTGATACATCCATTTCTGATGGTGGTGGTTCTGATGCTATTGAAGCAGAAGCAAACGTATACTTTCATCAAATGTTCTCTGGTCAGCTGAGTAATGATGCAACAGTTCAAATGCTTGCCCGTTTCAAAGAATCAACTGAAAAGAGGTCAGTTTTGCAAAAATCCAGTTGTAATATTTTTAAATGTCCTGCACTGGGGAAGTCGGTCATGCATATACTTTTCACTTCTCTGCTTCTTTAGTGCAGACAGAGTTGCCGTTGCTTTTCCGTTGGCATTGTGCTCTTTATGCTCTAAAAAGCCCATGTGGCTGTTACTTAATGCTTGTCATTCTTCAATATATATATTTTTAAGGTGGGATGTGATCATTGTTGGGTGAAGTGAAAGTTCATATATTTCCCTCATTTTCTCTATAGGTTGGTATGCTCAACATATTGAGAGTTCCCATCCTAAACACAGATTCTTATTTTATTAATAATTTAGTGAATTTCAAGTGGACATTGGAAACTGGTGAAAATGGCTCAAGTTATTGCACTGAGTTGTTCTAGTCTACAATCATGATTATTAATACTTTCCCATTTTAAGAGATACTGAAGTGAGTTGAAATTTGCAGGGAGCAAGCAATTTTCGAGTGCATGATCGCTAATCTGTTTGAAGAATACAAATTTCTCTCCAAGTACCCAGAAAGGCAGCTTAGAATTGCAGCTGTTCTATTTGGTTAGTTTCTCAGTGTTGATTTTTCAGGTTCTCCAATTTTCAGTTGGATTGCAATAAACTGCTCGACTTCAAGTTTTTTTTCTTGAGTTTTCAAGTATTATTGTTTCCTATACACCATGCACTTTTTTTTGATCTTTTAAAAATGTAAATCTGTTTAGGTTGTTTAATTAAATATGTTAAGTCACATTCCCCTAATAACTTCTTGAAGCTGTTAGCCCTTTGAGGTGTTATCTTTGTTCTCTAGTTTGCACCCAGTATCCTTTTCCTAGAGTTTTCAGGTATTGACTAATGATGGTGTCAGGCATTTGTGGCCCAATGGGCTCTGTTGCAGCTAATAGCAGCAATAAGATGTCATTTTAACTGCATATGCAAGAGGAGGATTAGAAAAACAATCGGATTATTTGACTGTTGGAATTGAATATCCACGGTCAATTTCTTCATATGAACTACCTTGATCATAGGCAAAGCACAAAAGTCTGGGGGTTATTTGTCAAGAGAAAACGCTTGCCAGTTCTGATGGCTTGTTCATCAGAGTGCAGTTGGGTTTGACTTGGTTCTCTGTGGTATTATACACAAGAGATGAAAAGCACTGACCAAGGTCACGTAAAATATGTTGCTACTCTTGTTTGGCTACATAATTAGAAGTTACACTTATAAGTCTTAAGTTGTCTAGACTCTAGACATCACATAATGAAACAAAGGGCTGATAGCATCTCAGATGAAATGTTGGGAACATCTTAATATGGAGGCAATACTCATTTTAACTTGACACAAGAGTAGCTTTGACTTTGATTTGACAATGTGGATTCTATGCTCACATACAAATTCTCGTTCTAGATTATTTTAAAATGAGCTATAAGATATTTTCTTCTTTGATTGCTGTTGAAAAGGGTAATTTTGTTGAAACTTTTATCTTTCTACAGTAACTTCGTGATTGTGCTAAAACAGATGATTTATTGGGGGTCAAACCAAGGCTCCATTGTAATTTCTATGAAAGAATTACATGATTTTGTTCTCTTTTATGTGCCGTTGAAATAATTGGGATTTTAGATGCTGGCTTCAAAGAAAATAGCTTTTAAAATTCAGTACAAGTGTACAACAACACACCCATCGCAGTCACACGAGTGGTGGTCGGGGAATTATCTTCCGTAATTTTGTTATAATTCTTGTTGTGGTGTGTATTTGCTTTTGCAGGGTCGCTTATTAAGAATCAGCTGGTAACTCATCTTGCACTTGGTATTGCCTTGCGAGCTGTCTTGGATGCGTTGCGCAAGCCTGCTGATTCGAAGGTTTATTTCAGTGATTACACTTCGTAAATGTTATTTCTGGTTCATATTATTGATAGCCCTTCTGTATGCAGATGTTTGCTTTTGGGATTTTGGCACTTGAACAGTTCGTTGATCGTCTGATTGAATGGCCCCAATACTGCAACCATATCTTGCAAATATCTCATCTCCGAGTAGCTAATCCAGAGCTTGTTGTGTTCATTGAACGGGCACTTGCTAGGATATCACTGGCACATTCTGAGTCAGAGGTGGGTCACAGCCCTGCTGTTGATCAATTCCACGGTCCTATCCCATCTTCCCCAATGAATTCCGAGGTAAGTTATTATTCTGGTCTTATTAGTATTCGTTTTGAAAGAGATCTTAGAAAAAAACATTTTGCCGAATGGATAAGGTTTAGTGCTTTGTTTTGTAAGTGTTGTTTCAGAGAGTAGTTTTATCATTTTTGACTATCCTGGGCTAATCAAATAGTTGCTGGCCTTTCAATTTTTTTCTTTCGTCAGGGTCAAACATTTCAAGTGGTTGGACAGAGTGGTTTGCAGCAAAGTATGCAAGGACCCTCTTCAAGCCAGCTTCCTCTGAGGCAACAGAGCCCCATAGAGGAGAGAAAACCCTCTGCTGCTCTCTCTGGCTACTTGAAGCCAGCTTTATCACCTGCAGTGCAACCTGCCACAGTTCCTTCAAGTGATAATGCTGGCATTCAGAAGGTATATACAATGATCTTGCTTGTTGCGTCTTTCTCCATATTATGATTAGTCTATTGCAGGTTATGAGACTCTTTTCTTGTTGAATTGTAGCCACAAGGTCCAAGCAGTACTTCAGCAGTACTGACATCTTCTCCTGGTTTTCTTCGCCCATCTAGAGCCATTACCTCAGGAAGTAATGCTTGGCCTATCATAGACTTATTTTTTAAATTTTTTTTCTTTGCTGTTGTTGTAGACAGAGGCACTGATGGATGTGACACCGTTTTGTTATAGGGTTTGGTTCTGCACTGAATATTGAAACACTTGTTGCAGCTGCAGAGAGAAGAGAAACACCCATAGAGGTATTCTTGTTTATTATCCATTTGGTGAGACTACATGTTTTTTAGTGTCAGTTTCCTGCACCAACATGTTTTAAATGAGATAACTCCATGTTATTGCATCAAAATATATGTCGCTCTAGTGTGAGCATTGGCATATTAATTGGTTGCAGGATATACTGTTTTGTTTCCTATTTTGCTCAAGACACACACGACAGTGTGCAACAGAATTTATGACTTCTTCCTTGCAACACATCACAAATTTTGGTAGTTGTGTCTTGATGTATCAGAGAGTCTTTTGGGAATTATAGATGGCATGGTTAAGCTGAAGTGACTCTGTTAGGTCCTTGTAATATTGTCTGTCAATTTTTAAGTAAAGTATCATTATTTTTGCAGGCTCCTGCATCAGAAATACAGGATAAGATTTCATTTATTATCAATAACTTATCTGCGACAAATTTTGAGGCTAAAGCAAAAGAGTTCACTGAAATTTTGAAAGAGCAGTACTACCCATGGTTTGCTCAGTATATGGTGATGAAAAGGTTAGTTTAACATTATAGTTCTTGTGTTTACTATATTTCTTTTTCGATGAAGAAAGATCATTATAGGGGGGATGACTTTATTATTTTGTTATTTAAATTTGCACTTCCGTTCCTTCCCCCCAACTTTGATTGCTCCTTTATGCCATTGCTTATTCATTGACAGAGCGAGCATTGAGCCAAATTTTCATGACTTGTACCTGAAGTTCTTAGATAAAGCCAATTCAAAATCTCTGTTCAAGGAGATTGTCCAAGCAACCTACGAGAACTGCAAGGTCTTACAGCTACAACTTGTTACTTGGTCACTGCAGCTGACCTGAAAGTGATATTCATTTGCTTCATATGAAGTTTCGGTTTCCTTTCAGGTTCTTTTAGGGTCAGAGTTGATAAAGTCAAGTTCGGAAGAGCGTTCTTTGCTGAAAAACCTTGGAAGCTGGCTAGGCAAAATCACAATTGGAAAGAATCATGTCTTGAGGGCGCGAGAGATTGATCCGAAGTCTTTGATTATTGAGGTTTTTGCTTGTTAATGAATATCTTTCTTTTTCAGTTGTTCAGATTGTGGAATTGGTGCATCTTAATCTCGCGATAATTTGTTTATTCTCTTTCTTATGCAGGCATATGAAAAAGGTTTGATGATTGCAGTTATTCCTTTCACATCGAAGGTTGGTCTTACTTGACTTATTTTTTTGTAACCCCCTCTCCTCTTCTTAACGGCTTCTTTGGATTTTTGGATGATGGAGTTTGTGTTGTGAGCTGCAGATTCTGGAACCATGCCAAAGCAGTCTAGCATACCAACCACCTAACCCATGGACCATGGGCATTCTTGAATTACTTGCTGAGATTTATGCAATGCCAAATCTTAAAATGAACCTCAAGTTTGACATTGAGGTTTGTGTTTTACTTGTTGTTTTGTGACCTTTTTGTTCTGTAATTGAAGAAGTATTACCTATATATTCGCTTTTCAGGTCCTGTTCAAAAATCTTGGTGTGGATCTAAAAGAGGTAGTTCCAAGTTCTCTTCTTAAAGACCGAGTGAGAGAAGTGGAAGGAAATCCCGACTTCTCAAACAAGGATGCTGGTGGATCTTCCCAACCACAGATGGTGGCCGATGCCAAATCTGGCATTATATCTTCACTAAACCAGGTTGAACTACCACTTGATGTTGCCAGTCCTCATCCTAGTGGCCCTTCACGAATTTTAACTCAGGTTTGGGCTTTATTTGGGTTGTCATTTCAGAATGGCTTTTATGATAATTAAGTTTCCTGAACTAATTATGTGGTGGATTCAGTATGCTGCTCCACTTCATCTTCCATCTGCTCCAATGATGGAGGATGAGAAGCTTGCAGCGCTTGGCCTGTCTGATCAGCTTCCTTCTGCTCAAGGTCTTTTACAAGGGCAATCACCATTCTCTGTTAGTCAGGTTTGTTGGCAGTGTTAGTGTTCTACATATTTGACAATTTTTTTTTGGAGATGGTTCTAACTTATATTGTTCTCTTATAGCTTCCTGCAACTGCATCCAATATAGAGCAGCAAGTTGTTGTCAATCCTAAGCTTCATGCTCTGGGCCTGCAGTTGCATTTTCAGAGGTTCGAAACTGTAATAGCAGTTGTTGTCCCCTTGGGGGTTGGTTCATTACTTACAATTGTATTGTAATCCTCTATCATGTTTTTGATACCTTTCTGCAGTGTACTTCCTATGGCTATGGATAGAGCTATCAAAGAGATAGTGTCCAGCATTGTGCAGCGCAGTGTTTCTATAGCAACTCAGACTACCAAGGAACTTGTTTTGAAGGTTTTTCTTCTGAGACACCTCTTACATAAATTTTGACACCCCCTCGAAAGAAAAACAGAAGAGGTCAGTTGTTTTGTTCCCTGATTATGATGACACATGACAGGACTATGCGATGGAATCGGATGAGACCCGGATACGTAATGCTGCACATTTGATGGTCGCCAGCTTGTCTGGAAGCCTTGCTCATGTGACATGCAAGGTAGAGGAATACCTTTTTACCATTCTCAGTGTTTGATCAATACATTAGATCTTTCTGATGATATCTTGATACTGCCAAATTTCCTAATTTTTCTTCTTTTTTTATTGGGTACAATTGTGAATTCCTTTGTTTTAGGAACCTTTACGTGGTTCGATATCAGGCCAGCTTCGTAATTTACTTCAGGGATTGACCATTGCGAGTGACCTCCTTGAACAAGCTCTTCAGCTTGTTACTAATGATAATCTCGATCTTGGCTGTGCCATGATTGAACAAGCAGCTACAGAGAAGGTATGTTTCTCAATCTGCCTCGTGTTACGTCTTTTGACGGCCAAATGCCATTCAGGACTCTGCATTCTTTGTCTTGTTAGGTGGTCTTTATTGCATCATTTCTAACATTCAACAGATCAGAACCTTGTCCAATGATTGTTTGCTTCATGTCATTTGACTTCCGTTGCTTTTCTTTCTGGATACAGTGTCTCACAGATTGGGCTGGTAGGTGATGTTAGTTGTTGATTATTTTATTTAAAAAACATGGGATCAAAACTCAGTGGTTTTACCGTTCTCCACTTAGATATTAGGCTTTTGTCAGAGCCCATGTTTGAACAGAAATGTGCCTGTACCATACATCACGGTCTACGCTCTCACTACTTGACCAAAGCCCCAGGGGCACTTCTTCCACCTATCCTTTACCTTCTAATTTCATTAGTTGTGACTGTTGTATATGGTAAGAATGAATCCCTTTTGTGATAATGATGATTAAGCAGAATACATTTAGAGATTGTATTGGGGCAGAGAAATTTTTTTTTGGGGGTATGGTATGCACAGAACCTAATCTTGGGAAAAATATGTTGTGTGGTGGGAGCAGGGATGTTGGTTATTAAGTGAGTTTCAAGCTTAACCATTCAATTTTGCGTTACAGGTCAGCCAGTTCTGTTCTTTGACTTTTGAGTCTCTCGGCTTTATCTTTAATATGAATCATGTCTGAAAAAATAAGAGGGTATGTGAGTGGTTCTGGTTGTTGGAAAAATTGATAGAAAGGATAAAACTTCACGTGATCGATACAACTCTTTCGATGGAAAAGACAAAAGATGCTTCCAAGCCCATTAGAAGCATTGATGTGATTTTTTTTTTCTTCCATTAAAATTTCTTGAACTAGACCTGAAAGATCAGGATGTTGTGGACTTGCTATTGAGGATTCAGTGTTAATTTTTATGCATATTTAGATTGCAATTAAAATGAAAAAGCTTAAAAAGAGAATGCTGGATTCTAAGAAAAAAGAGAACAGAATAGGGTGGGGCTGGTTGGTAAAATGGTAAGGTGGGTAGGGCTTGGATGGTTTGGCGCACACATCTATACATGAACAATTTTTTTTTGTCGCACATATGTGGCGGTTGTAGTGATCTTTGTGAGACTAAGGCACTAAGTTATAATGTGGATCACAAATTTTTCTTTGGAAAGCACGCTGGAAGTGCTCTTAAGCCCAAGAGTCGGGGCAAGCACTGGAACTTGGGGTAGCTTATGCAGGCCTCTAGTCAAGATGCCAATACGTTGAGTTCTGCGCCTTGGCGGAAATTAACTTTAGATTAGATTCATTTGTAAGGTACATAGGCTCGATTCTTTTTTTCCTTGTTTTTAATAGTTATGCCAATGCTGTTACCTTTATTAAAAAAATAGGTATGTTTATGTGCTCTATATTGAAAAAGGTGGCGTCAGACAAGTTTATAGCTGGTAAAGTGATGGATTAATTGATGCTCAAACTTCATGAAAAAATATGTTGGTGACTAGGAGTTTGAGCCGTATAGACACTACCTCCTATATGAACGCATGCCAGTGTTCAGAGTGCAAGGATTGACATCTAATTTCAGTGTGGATTCAAGCATCAATTTAAATCTTTTGATATCTAATTTAGATATTTATTATGCAGAGTCTTAAAACACAAATGTATTACTTTGCTAGCCTTTTGGTGCAATATGGTCTTTGTAAATGTCGATTACATGTTAGATATATTTGGGGCTTTGCACACTTTGTAACTTCCACTGCACCGTCTGAATGCTGTTATGCCATTTATGGGAATATCATCACTTATTATAAAATAGATATTGAAGAACTTGATAAGTATTAAAAATTATTTTTTTAATAGTTGAATAATATATGAAATATTTAGAGACACGGTAGGAAATTCGGATGATAGTGCGAACCCAAGTTGGAATATTGGACTAATCATTATACCCGAGCTAGAATCTTAAATTTGTATCTTTGCATGAATCAGAAATCTTAAATTGTTTTTGAGGTGATACATTGTTTTACTTTTCATAATTGAAGTGAATATTATGATTTTGCATCCCATTTTATTGTTGTTTATGATTGTATTCATGTTCCGATTGCTCGTCTTTATTCATTTCTTCAATTTTGAGAATCTCATGAAACATGGTCACCTATGCCTTTTTCAACATTGGATTGGATGTTAGACTATTTTGTGTCATGGATATATCATGGAACTTGCTATTGTCTTTGTCTACTGTATTCTTTCAAGTACAGCCCATCTATTTACAGTGCTATAATTCCCTTGAGTATGAAAATCTGGTTGTACTTCTGCAGGGTCTAAGTTCACTTATCATCTCTGTCTTGGTAATGCATTTGCAGGCTATACAGACTATTGATGGAGAAATAGCTCAACAGCTGGCCATAAGGAGGAAACAGAGAGAGGGTCCCGGTGCCTCATATTTTGATGCAAGCCCCTATACACAGGGTCATATGGGTGGGTTACCAGAAGCTCTTCGCCCTAAACCTGGCCGCTTATCCCATTCTCAGCAACGCGTTTATGAGGTGCTTGTTTTCTGTTGCTTCTTCTGTAAGAGGGTTGGCTGATTAATGTGGACACATTAACTCACCTCCGACTTGTCTCACAGGATTTCGTCCGCTTACCTTGGCAAAATCAATCAAGCCAAAGCTCAAATGCTGTGACTGCTGTTCCTTCAATTTCTTCCAGCAGTGTTGGTGTCTCCAGGGCGTATATGTCAGGAACTGGACAATTGAACTCCAACCTTTACTCGTCTGGTCTTGTGAATGCAGCAATAACTGCTGTTCCGCAGCCATTGGAAATATCAGAAGAGACAGATACTTCATCTCAACTTAATAGGTCTTTTCCCTTTTCTTGTTGATGGCCTCTTCATTACTCATCTTTGAGATACTCTTCCACATTTGACATGGTGATTTTGGATTTCTTGTTCCTATCCTCCTGTCAATTTTATCTCAGTGCTTCCTCTCCCCATCTTGGGACGGGTGATAATGTCACTTCTAGCAGTTTTGAAACGGAGGCTATTGTTGAACCATTCACATCGGTCTCAGCTCCTGAATCGCATCCAGTGGAACCATCCAGTCTTGCAAAGGTTGGTTATGGCTTTTTCCTTTTGTATGCGAAACACTCTAGATTGGGGTTAGTGGTTCTAGTTGTGTATGCATTTTGGTGATTAAACCATCGATGTTTAAATTATTTCTTACAGGAATCAGGAGCTTCCTTACAGCCATCAAATGCAACAGCTACCTCTGAACGTGTTGGAAATAGTATCTCCGAGCCGTTGCTGACTACTGGTGATGCGTTGGATAAGTACCAGATTATCTCTGAAAAGGTTTGAGACCCAATTTTCTGTTCTTAATCTGTTTCATCTTTCTAGAAATCAAACCCACTGTGTTGATGGCTGAGGTGTGTTGCTTTCCCTACAATTCTTGAAAACTATTGTCAGTTCTTGGTATAAAATTCCATCTGATTGTTTCCTGCAGGTATGTTCTCATATTTGTTTCATGCCAATGTACTGTAGCTAATATATCTTGTTTGGTACTCTTGTTGTACAGCTTGAAAACCTGGTGAGTGAAGAAGCTGAAGAGGCAGAAATTCAGGTATCCTCCCCAGACATTGTTTTGTGAAGAAACCTTGAATGCTGTTACATTGGGTGATGTTGCACTTACTGCCCCTGTGTTCTGTATGTTAGAAGTATTCTCGGCAAAAAACTTGTTGTACTTATTTCATATGTCCATCTGGTTCGAGCCTTATGCCAAGCAAACTTGGAGAAGGTTAGAGGGGTGGGAGCATCATCTTGAGTTTCAAAGGCTGCAGTTGGTCTTAGGGTTGGCTCCATAAATTGATCCCTGTAGTTGGAACCTGGATTTTTTTTTCATGAACTGTAAACAAGGCCTAGCACCGCGTTTGTGCTACACATGTAATAGTGTTATCATTCTCAAAGATAATAGAACTCCCACATGTTCACATGTTTGTTTGCAGGCACTTATTGCTGAAGTTCCGGTAATCATCCTCAAATGTATTAGTAGAGATGAGGCCGCCTTGGCAGTGGCCCAGAAGGTTAATCTTCTTCTGAATTGTATGAAAATAATCTCTAGATCATCAAGATTTATGTTCTAAAGTTTAAAGTGTTTCTTTTATGCAGGCTTTCAAGAGATTGTATGAGAATGCTACAAATAGTGCTCATGTTGGTGCCCATCTTGCTATTCTGTCTTCAATCCGTGATGTTAGCAAACTTTTTGTTAAGGAGCTAACTAGTTGGGTATGGAACTGACCCCAAGCTTCTTTTTATTTTTCGTATTTATTTATTTATTTATTTTAGTCTCCTCAGTATGTTTGGTTTGATAATTAAGTCAAGAGTGTACTTTCTCCTCTTTGTATGCAATCTGAATGCTTACAGTCTAGTGATTATCCTAATTCTGCTGTGCTGTGTTTACTTGGGTATAACAATGTCATTTAGTTTTGATCGTTGGAATCTAATTGTAGTTTAAAAATGAAGTTTTAGAATATGTTGTTCTTTATTACTTTGAAAAGTTCCTTCTGCAAGCAACTCCTAGTAATTTGGAAACTAAAAGATTTGAATGTCTGCTTTGTTTCTTCTGGAAGTGATCATCTCCTTTTGGAAGTTGTAGCCATGTTTAGTTGAATGGTTCACCAGGAAAAGAACAGTATATTCAAATGAGTTCTTCTTCTGGATAGTGATCCATAATTTTTTTTTTTTGACACCAAGAATAGGAGGTTTCAACCCTAATTGTTTTCTTTTGTGGTGGCTTCCAACTTAGCACCTCTCTCTGGAATGGCCAATTTTCTACTGAATAGAACTGTTAATTGTCTCAAAAAAAGTTGGGTTCCTTAAATTCTTCAAGTTCTATTATATGTTTGAAAGTGCATTACTATAAAATATGAAGGTCTGCATGAGACATCAAAATATTCTAGTTCTTACCCTTCAAAATTGTTGGAAGTTGGAGTATGACAGACAGTGATGGCAATAAGCTAGTCAGGTTGATTCAATTTTTTGAAAGTATGAGGTTTCTGAAGTATGTCAAATGGTGGATGCAGCTCTTGATAAGTGAACTTCGTTAATGCATTATATGTGTGAACTTCTTTTAAAATGAGTTGTAAATTTATGAGATCAATACTTGCTACAATATCATGTTCCACAGTGGAAAGAATAACTATGAATCATTTTCCTCAACTTTTCAGTGTTATGCTTTGATATCACTGCAGACTTAGCAAATTTGTGGCATAATGGAAGGAAAAGATCCATATAGGTGATAACCACTAGTCGAGGATATGCTTTTGGACGTGTTATAAGACTATTAATAATATACTTTTATTTAGTATGATAATGATAAAATGGAGAACGGGGGATTCATATAGCCGGGCCCAACTTGTTTGAGATTGGCGCATAGTTGTTGTTTTTATGCCATAGTGTTAATGTTGGCTGGCCCTTCCATTAAGTGAATATGCAGATAAAATTGATTGTTTGGAAGTTGACCTTTTTCATCACTACATTTGATTACTAATTTTTGGCAGGTTATTTACTCTGATGAGGAGAGAAAGTTCAACAAAGACATTACAGTTGGTTTGATTCGTAGTGAACTGCTAAACCTTGCCGAGTATAATGTGCACATGTCTAAATTACTTGATGCTGGCAGAAACAGTATGTAAACTTGTCTTTCAATTTATTTTCAATTGAGTGCACAAAACACTTAATTGTTTTTTTGTCTGACATGCAGAGTCTGCTACTGAATTTGCTGTATCTCTTATTCAAACACTGGTGATAAGTGATTCTAGAGTCATATCTGAGCTGCAGAACCTTGTTGATGCACTTGCTAAGGTACCCGTCCCTTATCTTCTCTCTATGTCTTACCTTTTTTACTCCCATCTTTTCTTTTTTCTGCTCTGATATAGAGGTAGGTCTTTACCTATATTTTTTCATGGTGCAGATTGCAGCCAGACCAGGTTCTCCCGAGTCTTTACAACAACTTGTTGAGATTGCTAAGAACCCTGGTGCTAATGCTGCTGCGCTCTCTAGTGTATCTTTTGGGAAGGAGGATGGCAACAAGCAATCTAGAGACAAAAAGGTCTTTTAAATCCCTCCTTTAATAATATTGATCGTGCAATATTGAGTTGTGTACCCGCTGACTAATCATAGAAGATTACATTGGTCAAAAAATTGCCAGCTTTTGTACTTGTTAGAAAATGAACAGATTGTTTTATTTGTTTGTGTCTTCAAACAAATAATCTAAAAGTGTGCCCGCTGGCCCTCGAGGATTTTTCAGTTATCAAAAATATTATGATGTATAGTAGTGAAACTTACACCAACAACCTGTGAATGCCACATGCCATGTTAAACTGTGTGTACCCATTCATTTAAAAGATTAAGTTATTATAGAAGAACACTTTATTTACTTCTGTTTCTATAATATGTAAAAATTTGCTTTATTTCTATATGCTAAGGAAAAAACTCTCCAGTAGAGAACTTTAAACAACCCCATAAAACAATATTTTTGTTACCTATATTTGCAGAACACATTCATAAGGTGGTGTAAACTAACCATAGTTAAATTGTTGAGTGAGGTCAGTTAAATGATTGTAGCAAATGGTTCAACCAACCTTTTGAACTCGCCATTAGACCTGGATGAGTTGTACCCTACGATTTAAAAGTAAAAAAAGGCATGTCTACCTCTGCTTCACATGCGTTTTGATTTTACGTCAATATTTAAACAGATTGCCGTTACTGCTACTGGTACCAGAGAAGATTATGGTGTTTCTGAATGTATTGAACCAGATTCTGCAAGTTTCCGCGAGCAGGTATTTCCTTTTATTAATGTTTTTTCTGGCTTTTGCCCAATTGGAAAAGACTTTCAGTATAGTTAAAATTGGAATGAAGAAATTGATTAAGGTTCCAGCAACTTTAATATTTTGTTCAGCGCTGCTATCCTTTTAGAAGGTAAAGTAATTTTATATATAATCTTAGCACTAAGCACTCGTTTGGTTGGGGAACAAGTTATCTCGGGATTAATAATAAAGAGGTAGATTTCATATTTTCTTCTGTCTCTTTCTTAAAGCTGTTGGATCATTGACATATGTAGGTCTCTATGTTGTTTGCTGAGTGGTACCGTATTTGTGAAATTCCTGGAGCGAATGACGCAACTCATGCTCATTATATCTTGCAATTAAACCAGAGTGGCCTATTAAAAGGCGATGAAACTTCAGAGCGTTTTTTCCGCAGACTCACGGTGATTTTTACCTATTCCATTAGTCAAACTCTACTGATCAAGTGTTTAAGGTTTTATTGCAAGCTAATTACTTTGATAATTCAGGAACTTTCTGTTTCACATTGTCTTTCGTCTGAGGTCATGAGTTCCACCCCTCAGTCTCACCAAGCACAACCACTATCATTCCTTGCAATCGATATCTATGCCAAACTAGTGTTCTCAATTTTGAAGGTTGGTATATTTTTCTGAAGAACTTTCTACTGACCTCTCGTAGATTAGAATAGGAGTTGTTGCCTGATTTCTATGTGTCTTCTTTCTAGTTTTATCCTGTGGATCAAGGATCTAGTAAATTATTGCTGCTGCCAAAGGTATGAGAATGATCTATAACTTCTTCTTGGGTAGTGCTTCTTATCTAGTCTCTTGACTTACTGCACCTCTCTTTCTTTTACAGGTTCTCGCTGTCACTGTAAGATTCATCCAGAGGGACGCTGATGAAAAGAAGATGATCTTTAATCCTAGACCATATTTTAGGCTTTTCATTAATTGGTTAGTGGATCTCAGTTCCCTGGACCCTGTTTTTGATGGTGCAAATTTTCAGGTATTCTTTTTTTTTTTTTGTATATGTTCATGACTAGATCTTCCATTACAAAACTGATCTCCTCTGGGGCCTTTCAGGTTTTAACAGCTTTAGCCAATGCTTTCCATGCCCTTCAGCCCCTCAAAGTTCCAGGATTCAGGTACATTGTTTCTGGTATGGTAGAGTAACAATGTTAAGTATTGCTGCATATTCAAGACAGATAATTGTAATATACTGTACGGATAGTTCTCTCCAGATATGATAGGTATCTAATTTAGTTTGGACATTTATTTTGTTATACTAAGATGGTACAGTGTGTTCTAATATGATTACTTATTGGATTTTCTCTTTGTTGTGTAATTTACCCTAAGGTACATTTCTGTGCTTGTCTGAGTGACTAACTTAATGAGTTCCTTTCAGCTTTGCATGGCTTGAACTTGTAAGTCACCGAAGTTTTATGCCTAAACTACTTGCTGGAAATGCTCAGAAGGGGTGGCCTTACTTTCAACGACTATTGGTGGATCTCTTCCAGTTTATGGAGCCCTTTCTGAGGAACGCTGAGCTAGGAGAACCGGTTTGTTTTGATTTTTTATTTTTTTGTTCTTTGTGTCGTGTGTTGTTGCTTAAAACCTGGATATCAATTTAAGTTCTTTTTTTTTCACCTTCTAGGTCCAGTTTCTGTATAAAGGGACTCTCAGGGTTTTGTTGGTCCTCCTCCATGATTTTCCGGAGTTCCTCTGTGACTACCATTTCAGCTTCTGTGATGTTATCCCTCCAAGCTGCATACAGATGCGAAATATAATTTTAAGTGCATTTCCTCGCAACATGAGGCTTCCTGATCCATCAACTCCCAACTTAAAGGTAATGAGTTTTGTGAATTTTATTCACATTTTCTGTACTGTTGTTAAGTTTGACAATGAACTCTTTTTTGGTGTCTATAGATTGATCTACTAGCAGAGATTAGTCAATCCCCTCGCATTCTTTCTGAAGTTGATGCAGCTCTTAAATCAAAGCAGATGAAGGGTGATGTAGATGAATACCTGAAGGTAATCCTAACATAATCAAAATCTTGTTTCTTTGCTGTACACAGCATGTGTTTAGGTTCGGGGTAAGAGCACTGGGAGAATGAATTACACTATAATATGGCTTTTCCTGTCTGCTCATCTTGTTTTATACCGTCCTGAATGATTGCAGACAAGGCAACAGGGGTCCCCATTTTTGAGTGAATTAAAACAGAAGTTACTGCTTTCTCCAAGTGAAGCTGCCAAGGCTGGGACGCGCTACAATGTACCCCTGATCAACTCCCTTGTACTCTATGTTGGAATGCAGGTAAAATCTTGATTCAACTGCTTTCTTCTTTTATCCTTACTCGTGGAAATTTGTGCGCTAGTGAAATCAAAATGAGTGCTGTCGTTGCATTTTATTTATTCCAGGTTTGTATGATCTTATCATCCGCTTTTTGTGAGGCATTTCCTCTTCTGCAGTTGTGTTGCATGTTTTTCTTTGGTTCATTTCATTACCCTGTATTTATTAGATTTGGTGGGTTGCTGTAGGCTATCCAGCAGCTCCAGGCAAAAACTCCTCATGCTCAGTCGATGCCCAGTAGTGTTCCATTTGCAGTATTCTTGGTTGGTGCTGCTCTAGATGTATTCCAGACTTTGATAATGGACTTGGACACCGAGGGGCGTTACTTGTTTTTAAATGCAGTCGCTAACCAATTGCGATACCCAAATAATCACACACATTACTTCTCCTTTATTCTGCTCTACCTATTTGCGGAATCAAACCAGGTGCTCAAGTGCTTTCATTTAGTTTTCCAATTTATATATGTTGTTGCTTATTGATTTTTTTTTTTCTTTTAATGGCTTCAATGATGGTGTTCCATCTTTTGATTAGGTGGTTCTCTATATGTATTTATGCACCCGTGTCAACTGCTCAAGTGTTTTTTTTCCGATTTATATTTGTGGTTGTCACTTGTTGATTTTTATTATTTTTTTGCTCTCAATTGTTTCAATAATGATGTTCATCTTGATTAGGTGGTCCCTCTATATGTTTATGCACCCGTGTCAACTATTCTTTGTCTCCCTCCCGTTTTATATGGCAAAGGTTTGGCTTAAGAGGGTTAAAGTGTTTATATATGTACCCACAAACTCTCCCCCTCTCCCTCTCCCTCTCCTTCTCCCTCTCCCTCTCCCCCTCCTTTTCTCATGGGATAGAGGTTTAAAAGTTAGAAGGCCAAAAACATTTTTTATTTTTGATTTTTGACATACATTTTTCATGTTTTTCAAATGAATTTACATATTTGAGAACTGAAAGTGATAGGCTACAACAGTTCAATTAATGAAAATATTCAAATGAATATATAAAAAAATTGTGGTTATAGAAAGCCTATTTGATTCCCTAAATAGTACAAGTATCACATAAATCTCTCTCTCTCTCTCTCTCTCTCACACACACACACACACACACAAACACACACAGAGGGAGGGCAGAGGCACATGCATCTGCATAGCTGCAGAGCAAAACAGATGCAAAACTGAATGACCATTTACCTGAGATCCCCTAACATCAAAGATATCACTGCCCCTAACCCTAAAAAACGGTGAAAGCTTGGTCCTCTTGTGTTTTTTTTTTCATTAGCATGCATTATTACATTCCAAGTGTATGTGTCCCAGGATATGTTTGATTTGGTTGCATTCCCCCTCTATTGGCCTTATCCTTATTTTGCGTAACTGAGTGATTATTTTCTGCAATGCTGAATGAGTACTTATTGTAATTTTATTTTCATTTATAATTATGCACTGTATGAAGACCGGTTAGACATTTGATTTGCTTAGTTATGTATTGGATTGTTATAAGTTACTAATTTTACTGTAAATGGGCAGGAGATGATCCAAGAACAGATAACCAGGGTCCTATTAGAACGCCTGATTGTAAATCGACCTCATCCATGGGGTCTTCTGATCACATTCATTGAACTGATAAAGGTATTTTGTGTATATTTATGCTGATGCAGTCTTCATTTCATTTAGTGTCTTTTCAACTCAGTATTTCTTCTTGTTCAACAGAATCCAAGGTACAATTTTTGGAGTCGACCATTTACAAGATGTGCGCCAGAGATCGAAAAGCTGTTTGAATCAGTCTCAAGATCTTGTGGTGGCCCTAAACCTGTGGATGAGAACGTGGTGTCAGGTGGAATACCTGATATCCATTAGATAAATTTTGTTGCCTGGTAGTACTTCTAGATTTTTGTAGTTTGCTGAATCTCTTTTTTCTGACCTGTTCATTGGTCGGCATAAATAATTTGAATGCTGTTGTACTGACATAATGTGATGCTATTGTTGGTCTCGATGAATATGTGACCTAAAACTTTGTTTTGATTCTGCCTTTTCATTTAGCTATATGCTTTTGAGAAGGTTTTACTGGTTGGTTATTCTCTGTTTTGTTAACTGGAGCATGGTAATTAACACCCCAATCTCCTTGTCTCACATATGTTGAAGTGTGATGAATCAACATTTTACGCTTGAGTAGCTATTTTGAATTTAATAGGGCACTGAGGGAAGATAGCTGCATAGTTCTGAAATATCAGGTTGCTTTAGGATAGTCTCTCTGTAGATAAACTCCCTACTCCCTTGATCCAATAGCTCTTCTTAGTAATCCTTGTTTATCCTGAACTTTAAAGTCATTTTCCCCAGCAGATCTTAAGGTTGAAAATATTTGTGCCTCCGTTTTGTCCCATGAATTTTGGTGAGGATGTTGACACCAGACCATGTATGCTTCTACAATACGCATTGCTACTTTTGCAGGCCCAGTAGGATTGATTATTGAACACCAGAAGTGACAATAATACCAAATAATATATTTCATAAAGGATAAAATAAAAAATAACAAAAAGCAAATTAAATTTATATAAGAAAAATAACTAAAAAAGAGAATTTAATGATAGGACAAACAGAATAAAATGAGGAAAAGGGGAGGGGCGGGTATGGACTGTAATTTAGGTTTTTGAAACAAGTGATATTTTTTGAATTGCTTTAAATTGAGATTTTGACATGTAATTATGTGAGCTATTAAAATTTCAATTTTTTTTCATTAATTATGAGACCCACAATTTTCTTGTATACTAAATAGATAAAATTTTTCTCGACCTTGGTATATCGAAATACGTTTTTTGGGATTTATTTACGACTTTAAGTCGCGTTTGGACTGCCACAACGTCACTCACCCTGCTTCAGCTGCCCCACAAGAACAATCAAAATCTCTGCCAAAGTAGCTTGCACGAAACATTGAATTATTTAACGAATTCGAAAACCCTCATTTTACAACACACCTTCAATCAATGACATTCAGAAATACCCGTCAAGCTAAAGTCAGTTTTGGATGTCTATTCACCCGAATTCAATTATGAAAAGTCGTACGAATATACTAACGCGTTAACTATCTACTCTTTTAATAAAAATCATATTTAAATCACTCGATTATTATCGAATTTACACATACCTTAATAACTCTGATTTCGTCCTAATTTGGGCTAACCAAGGAAATTTCAAGTTATTACAAAAAAATGTTATCTTGCACCAATTCTTTTCTATTGACTACCTTAACGATGAAATCATGTCGTTACACTACTAAAGGATATGTACTCGCAGACTAAATCATTAATAGTGTAACGATGAAATCATGTCGTTACACTATTAATGTAGGCATTCAATAGTTTAAGAGGGAAATAGAGAATGTGAAGAGGAGAGCTAAAATTTAGTTTGTATAAAATCATATATCTTGAGGTTTATTTCTACATAAACGTCTATTGTGACCTGCAATTCGATAAATACTATTTGTATTGTTTTCCTTAGTCCTGAATAACTCTTTCAATATTTTTTTCGCAAGAGGCCTACCATGAGGTCTCTTGAGTATCGTGAACAATACTTCATCAGCCTGTATGTATAGTGATATCATCCATTCAATTACTCTGATAAAGAATGTATAGGTATGTTATAAATATTCAACATTGTCTTTGTTCTATATAAATCACATAAATATTCATCTGGTTCTAGGCTTTTCCATTTCAATAAAGCGAAATCATGTTCGTAAGACATTTCTTTATATTGAAATCAGCGACGGGTGTATGTTTTTTTTAAGTCAACTACATAATTTCATCCATCATTGTTCACATCGTGCACAAAAATCTCTCATTTTTCATAATTTCTCTGACTTTTTTGTATATATCACTACAAATTGTCAACCTTATTTATTTATTTTTCATTTTTTCATGTCTAAAATAACTTTATGGAATCACACATTATCTTCATTTTAATTTATTTTTGAATTTAAAATCTTTTCTCTTTTCGATTTATGATTGCAAGTTATTGAAGAGGTAGTTCTTCTTCATTTTTTTTTATCTTTACCCATTTTTTTCTTTCTACTTTATAGATATCGATCTTTTTTTTTAATTCTTTCATCTACAAATTTAGTCGAAGAAGGAATATGTATTTTGAACTTCAAAATCAATTATGAAAAAACCATCAAAAAATAAAAAGGAAAAATGTCGAGTTGTTGGTAGCTCCAGTAAGAAATTTGGGTTGAGATTTATGGGTGGTGTCATTGTTGAAAGTGAAGAAAGACTACAGAATTCGATACAAGGCAAAAGAAAAAGAGTGGAAAAATTTCTTCATCATTTTTTTTTTGCTTTCAGCAGATCAGATTGCTGACTTTTTTTTTCTCTAATTTTTGTTATTCGTCTTTTTCTAATACATATAGGTTCACTTTTTAGTGTGTCTAGTTTTTTTGTTTCTTAAATTAATGTATATAAGTATTCGTTTCAACATTATGATACATTTCAATTGTAACAAGAATTTTTGGTGGCTCTGGTAAGGGGTTTGGGTCGATATACATGTGTGACTTCATTGTTGAAAGCAGAAAAAAGCTACAAGAGTTGATACAAAGCAAATGAGGAAGTGTGAAATAATTTCTTTATCATTTTTTTGTTGTTGCTTTTAGCATATCAAATTGTTGATTTTTTTAAATTTTTTGTTGCTTTCAGTTGATCTTTTAATGTATATACTTTATTTGACTCTTAACTTAATGTAGTATTATTTTGTTTCACCTTTGTGATACATTACAATTTTATGATATACAATATATCATTTTTAAATATTAATTTTGATACATAACTTTAATTTTTTTGAAACATAAATTAATATATATCATGTTTATAGTTATGTATTGGATATACAACTATTATAAATTCCGCTATTTTTTACTACTGATACATACACCCAACTTTATTCAACTAGTATAAGGCTATGTATGTAGACAATATCAAATAGTAGAATGTTATGTATACATAGACACTATCAAAATTATTGTTGATACATAAACACTAATATTTTATAATAAAATTAGTTTGTATCATATTCATCATAGTTATGTATATAACATAGTTATGTATCAGAGGTTGAGATGTGTCACATGTTGTTATGTATCTGCAATACTTTTTATTTACAAATCAATATATATTATATACATTGTTTTTTTTGTATATGATACAAAACATATAAAATTGTCAAATTTTTTTGGATATGTTATGATTTGGGAGAGATTTGAGAGAAGAAAATATGAAATTTGAATTGTTTGGAGCTATTAGTAGGGAGAGATGATATCAATTTGATTTGTATGATTTGAGAACTGAAATTTTAATTTTATGTAAAATTTCCTTTTTAATCTCAACAAACTAGTTGTGTAATGTATCAAATGTGATGTATCCAGAAGAATGAGGTGTATCTGAATGACAACAATTTATACCACAAAATTTCTAAACTTGTTTTACTAATTTTTACTATTAGTGTTTAGTAAATTATAAAAAAAATGCTCGGCCGTTCCCATCTTCTTCATTTTTGTTGTACACCAATAATTAACAACTTTTAATATTTCATATTGTATGTATTACTTGTATAATTATCACTATATTAATATAGCAAGATGACGAATTGAGTTAAAATGAAACAATTCTAAGTACAAGGGAACATTATGTTAATAACTTATAACAATAATAATATGTCAAAATGTAATTTTACCAGTGATGTTGTTATGACTTGCTAAGAAAAAAATTTGTCAAACTTTCCTTCTTTAAAGGATTGAAGTAAAAATTATACCAATCGATGCATAATACGAGTCCGATGCTTAAAAAGTAAAAAAAAATATTTAATATTTCAAAGGGGTATATTAATTTCTTTTTTAACCAAAAGAGCAAAATCGCTATTGACGCTTTTTATTTTAACGCCGATAAGTCTCAAAATCGCTGACTTACTAGCGATTTTGTTATTTCTTTTTCTTTTTAAAAGAAAATCACTACCCATGCATCGTTTTTGACGAATTTCATTTTCTAAAAAATTAAAATCGCAATGACTACAACGTTTTTATAATAAAAAAATTGAAAATCCCTGCTTAAGCAGCAACTTAGTGTGAATTTTTTTTTATATTTTGATAATTCGCTGCATGGGAAGCGATATGTGAAAATGTTGTTTCGTCTTTTCAAAGATTGCTGCTTTGGCAGCAATTATTTTTAAAAAATTATTTAATGTTGGTGAATATTTTTTAAAAATAATTTAAATAAGTGTTTTTATATAAAAAAAATTAATAGAAAAAATAACTTTTGGTAAAACAAAAATTAAATATCATTGCCAATTATTTTTTTTTAAAAAGTCATATTAAATGTTGGTGATTTTTCTTTTTTTATTTTGATCAAAATAAAAATCGCATTACAATTCTTAGTAAAAATTTCACTAAATGATTTTATTATTTTTTTAAAAATTAAAATTATTTTATTTTTAATAAAATGGCTGCAATTGCAGCATTTTTAGCCAAGGCGGTACCTTTTTAAAAAAAGAAAAAAAATCAACAGAAATTGCTGTCAATGTAGCGATTATTCAAAGAAGTTTTTAAAATTTCCCACTAAAATCACTGTTTAGGCAGCAATTTAAAAAAAAAAAAATTTTCTTTTAATAAAAACATTGCAGTTGCAGCAATTTTAATCTTTTAAGAAGAAAAATCGTCAAAAACGCTGCATGGAAAGCGATTTTCTTTAAAAAAGAAAAAGACAATATGAACAAAATCGCTGGTAAGTCAGCGATTTTGAGCTTCACAGTTAACGGCATGAAAACAAAATCGATGCGTCAGTAGCGATTTGACCCTTTTGGTTAAAAAAATTGATATACCTCTTTGAATTTTTGATAAAAAAAATTTACCCTTTAAGCTTTGGACTCTGTATAATACAATCTTCTTTTTGACTTTTTAGTGCAAAGCTTATAATATTTTTATGAATTATTATTAAAGTAATTTTTGAATAACAAGCGGGGATAGCTCAGTTGGGAGAGCGTCAGACTGAAGATCTGAAGGTCACGTGTTCGATCCACGTTCACCGCAATATATTTTTTGATTTTAACCTTTTCCCAATTGTATAACACAATTTATTAGGAATGAAAATTTGTTATATAATCAACATTTTCTAAACAAAAAATAGAAAATAGTTTAAAAAGTAAAGAAAATTGTTGAATAAATTAAACCCTATATGAAAAGGAGATCGTGTTTAGAAAAAAGAAATAAACTATTCCAGGACCCTGTTTGAGGGACAATATATGGATAAACATACTAAAGTTTTGGGGACTCATTGGTTCCCCATCGAATATGAACAAAGAATTTTAAGTATAAAAAGAATCGAATATTCGTATATATCTTGTTACTCATTTTTTAGGGAACAAAATCTTAAAGTAGTATAAATATAAAAAGAGAACAATATCTTGCAAGGGTAAAAAAATCATACAATTTATATATGAGTGTAGGTTATTGAAAAATATTCAATGGCCAACAGAACAAAATAGAGATGCATGATATCATAAATTTAAAAAGAGGAAAATATCTACAAGAATTCAAGTTTTAAATTAGCATAATTTGTGATCTGCTTAGTTATATAGGGAAAAATAATCTTTACGTGGAATCTAGTATAAATTATATGATAAATTAATATCTTTCTCTTTTTTCACATAAGATATAACATTGCTAATATATACAATATTTGGTTCATATTTTTCCTTTTTAGGAAAATTACGCGATTAAGCAGACTTATAATATTTAATTACTTATCATAGCTATAATTTGTTGTAATTATCACTCACGACTAACACTATACATTAATTATGTAGGCTGACTTCGAGTTTGTATAATTAGCCACATTTGTATATGTATAATTCGCCAGAATATACAAATAAATATGTATAATATACAATTATCTAATCAATATGCATATACAATCCACATCTCTCTCACACTCTGCCCTCTCTCGCTCGCCTCTCTCCCTCCCAATTTCGCTTGCTTTTCATACAGATGCATATGTATAATATACAATTAATTAATCAATATACATATACATTTCACCTCTCTCCGAGTCTCAGCCCTCTCACTCGCCTCTCGCTTCCCTCTCCCAATCTCGCTCGCCTTCTCCTGTCTCTCCCAATGTCGCTTGACATATATACAAATACATATGTATAATATACAATTATCTAACCAATATACATATACAATTCACCTTTCTCCCACTTTTTGCTCTCCTCTCTCCTCTCTCTCCTAGTCTCGCTCACCTCTCTTAACCCTATAACATGTAGCTAAAAATTGTAATTATCAAACTATAGGTATGGAGAGTAATTAGACTATTTTTTAGTTGCTAATGTGAAAGTTGCATACCTAAATACATATGTATAATTATGAGTGAATTTACATATTATTATATACAACATAGAAGAATTAATAACTAATAGCCTCTGTTTTTATTCATGTATCATTATTTAATTAGCCACAAAATTTTCTTTTTTAAAAAAAGTTATTTTTTTTAAATTACTGGTCTTAAACACATTAATATTAACTAGTTGTATGAGTATAAATTATTTTATCAAGGATAAAAGAAAAATTTAAGGTTAAGTAACAGGACAAGTCGAAAGAGCTTCTATAACTAGTTAAGTGACATGACAAATCAAAAGAGCTTTGATAGTTAACTGACAGTCTGACACGACAAGTCGAAAGGGATTTCTTTCATTAAGGGGGTGTCTGGTAGGATGTATTAAAAGAAATAATACATGTATTAGATGTGGTATAATTTAATACTGTGTTTGGTAGGAATGTGAGCCTATGTATAACTAATTCATGGATTATTTAATACATCCTACATGGTATTATGTGATGTATTGCTAATACCTTCCATTTGGAGGTATTAGCTCTAATACCATGGACTATTCTAGGTAAAGACAAAAATACCCCTCAAATCCTTTTAATATTTAATTTATTTTTTTGATTTTATATTTTATATTTTATATTTATACTAACAAAGTTATCTAAATAAATTAGCTTACAACTTTTATTATTTAGATATAATTTTTTGTTTCTAAAATATGAATTACTTAATCTATTTATTATTAATATAAAATATTATAATCCGACTAATATGTTAATGTTGATGTATGAATTCAAGAACAATTCATAAGTAAAATATTGTCTCTTAATGAAAGTTCATTAAACATTACACAAGTAGTCTAAAACAAGAGTATGTGTATATATATACACACACACATCTCAAGTATAAAAATAGTTTAATTTATTTTATATTTTTATTTTATTTTATGATAAAGAGTTTTTAAAAATTTATTGATACAAAACAAAGTTCAATAAATTTTCTTTATAATCATTATAGTTGTGTACCTTTTGAGTTATTAACTCTAATTTATTAAGATGACAATTATTTACTCTCAAATAATTTAAGTGAGAAAATAGTGAACATGACAATAAAAATTTTATTCTCCTAACTAGTTAAAAATGTTATAAAAAAATAATATTCTCCGTTAATTATCTACTTTGACTCAATTACATGAAATACAAAATCTCATAATAACTCTAGGGTATAATTGAAAAGTTTTTTTTTTTTAAAAAAAACATTTAAACCACACACAAAATTAGATAAGAAACAATGAACCAAACACTTGATAAAAATAATCCTTGCATTACTAATCCCTGCATTGCTAATTCCTGCATTACTAATCCCTCCATTATTCATTTTTGTACCAAACGACCCTTAACGGAAGATTAAAATTAACCTTCAACACAAGACGGTCTTAATTTTGTGACACTAGATGCATTGATATTGCAAGGCAGGAATAAGTTCACAATATTTGAAATCATAAATAAATGACATTCTCTTTTAAAAGAATTAAAAGACGCGCGGTATAAATTAAGATATAAAAATAACAAAAAAATTGCATCAGTAATTACTATCTAGTACATAAATAATCATTATATTATTAATACACATATATCTAATTTATATCTTAATACTCTAATCAACCCTCTTTAATTCTTGTTAAGTTTTTTCTTTTTTTGTTCATCATAGTAATTGAAGTAGTACAACTTTTTTACAATAGTTGAGTGTTGAGCACTCCAATCAAAGAGGAATTAAAAGTGGGACCCTGGCAATAAATTAAAACTTAGAAATTGAGGATAAGTTTGATATAGTACTTGTGTTATTCTTATACTGAATGAAATGACATAACCAACAAGAGAAGACAATTAGATGCAAAGATATTTAACAAAGGGATATGTGGTAATGCCACACACCAAGCGTTCCCTATATTCTCCTCTCATTTGGAATGCCCAATGGTGGATACACCATAAATTTATGATATCAAACTTTAGAAATATCAATTTGTGCGATAATTTTACTAAATTTTAGTCAAGGATCTTCGTTAGCTTAGTAGGACTTGAGCACACGACCTCATAGTGTTTGTAAATCCTAATCAATAGACTAAACCTTCAATTTGTTTGAAAATGTGTCAATTTCTATATTTATATTTATAAAATTAAAATTTAATCATTATATATAACGTAATTTTTTAACAAAGTGATATTATTTAACACCCTTTGAACCAAGGTAAGCTCGTGGATTCTTTGCTAGAATAATAAAATATTAAATACAATTAATTCTGAAAAATAATAGAAGTAAAAAAAATTGGATT
Organism: Solanum pennellii; assembly: GCF_001406875.1. Taxonomy (NCBI): domain Eukaryota; kingdom Viridiplantae; phylum Streptophyta; class Magnoliopsida; order Solanales; family Solanaceae; genus Solanum; species Solanum pennellii. Next base: position 94,662,342 of record NC_028637.1, read on the forward strand.
TTTTATCTTACTTATCATCATTGCAATAAAAAGGGAAAAGAGAGAGCAGCAATAATATGAATTGTAGAAAGCCACAAGTCAAATGATTCCTCCCACAAATTTGTGGTTCCAAAGCAGTCATCAAACATGTAGGACCAACAAATATCTTTGGTTCTATTCCCTCCTGCCATTTTTACTTATCCTTAATATACAAATAAATATTTATTTTTATTTATAAAATTATAAAAAATTATAAAATAATATATTATTTATATTTATTTCATCTTTTTATTAGTTTTAATTTTTTATTATATGTAATGAGTAAGATGACTTAGAATAGTTAGAGGTGGTGATGTAATAAGAAAAAATATATTTTACAGGGTGAGGTTTTCAAACATGAATAGAGAATATAGTACTGAGAATTTAATTGTTTTACAGTACTTATAGAAATTACAGTGAAGTTGGTCTTATATCTTTAGCTTAATACGTCACGTGGTTTTAAATTTTATTTTGAATAATTATATATTTAATTTGTACAAGAGCAAGTAAATATATGTATTTCATGTTTGCGTCTTATGTAGCAATGCACATCCACATAAAATATGTGTGTTTACTTAAAATAACTTTAATGTTTTACATATATTTAAAATAAAAAAATAATTATCAATTGAGATCAAATTATAAGTGGACAGTTTATTTCCTTTTTACTATGTGGCTCGATGTTATCATCTATGCATGATGATGTTTAATGATCACTAATTTTTTTAGGAAAAATTATATATAGTAGTAAACTATTAATTCTAAAATGAAAAATAAAGACCAATTTTTCCTACTGCTTCTACGGCTACTTTTACAAAACTGATAGGATTCAGATATAGAATGTACAAATAAATGGCGTCTGCTTCAGGCATATAGCCGTATATAAAAAAAAGAAAAAAAATCATGAATTTTCTTATACATATACAGATACAATTAATACAAATTATTATTATATACATATTACACATATATACATATACAATTGAAAAGCACAACAAAAAGAACATATGCTTATACCAATTACCGTGGGAGATATTTAATATTTAAACATTTTGTTTCGATTCAATTGTTTATGCAGATATCCGAACACATAAAAATGGATTGAGAGGCTAACAACGATTTATACAAACGGCTGCAAGTAAAATTATACAAATATGAAAAGAAGCCAGCGAGTTATACAATCTGATGCTCCATAGCAAATATAAAATTTCTTATGAAACACAATTATACAAACTATAATTATAACATATAAATTTAAATTTTATATTTATTATGTTTGAAAATTACCCTCGTTTTTAACTAGTGGTGAGCTAGCGCTTTAACCTAAGTTTGACACGACTTGTAAAAAATTCCAATCATTTCGATGTACAACTTTTAGCAAACATTGCATGTTTTTTGTGTCTCCTGTCTTATGAAAATCTAAAAGCTTTAGGCCAAATACAGTAAGTATGACTGGTCAGGTTTATCCTAGTTGGCCTTTATTTTTCATTTTATAAAAAAAATTACTACTAAAAAAGGTAAAATTTGATATTTGATATATACTAAGAATATATATATATATATATATATTTGATTTGAAAATCTTTTCACGAAAGTCGAGAAAAGAATAGTTAGGAAAATAATCCAACCACCAAGTGGATCAATTGCCAGTTTTATAAGACCTTAATTGTTTTTTTTTTGGGGTAATTATAAGTACACTGATTTGCTTTGTTTTGAGTAAAACAATGAGTTGGGTATATATTGTTCTGAATTTAAGGGGAAAGTAAGTTAATTTGTCAGTATACATATATATTTAATGTTCTCTTAAATCATTTTTTCTATAAATAAAAATATATTTATTCTTATGTCTATTTTTGCTTGCCCATGTATAAGTGTCCACTTTTACTTATTCAATTTTGAAATCAAGAAATGAGTATTGATTAGTTCATAATTTGCACTTACTATTGGTTATATGCATTTCTTAAAATATTTATGAATTTATTATATTTCAAGCATAACAATTTATTTATCGTTCCTTTAGAATACGCCAAGAAAATTCTAAACAAGTAGAAATTCTCACTAGCATAAAACATGAACATCAAAGAAATTACGTGAAAGTTAAATTTATTGGCGAAGAAAAACAACTTAGAAAATATATATCTCCCTCTTAACTAAGTCTTATTCCTCTCTACTTTCTTTTTCATTTCTTTTATACCAGTGATTTTTTTATCTTTTTTTTAATGATCGTGGTATTTAGATTAACTTTTGTGCACTTCAATTATTTTCACGGGATACATTTCATCTGTCACCAACAACAAGTATCAAGTAGTTATATCCATCAAAGCTAGGACATATGGGAAAGAAAAGAATCACCTAGTAATTTTTTGAATTTTAGGCCTGAGATCTCAAGATTTTCAACCACTTCATTGAGCCATAGGCCAACAATACCTGGATCATCAATTTCAGGAACCTCTTATCCATTTTGATTGAACGACCACAGAAAGCAAATTTAACTAAACGTTAGTTACTTTATTTGGTCGTGTTACATTTTTCTTTTTCATTTCTATGATATCAAAATGCTCTCATAAAGCTAGAGTTCGTTAATATAAAACCCCCCAAAAAAAAGTCATAATACAACTATTATATAAATATAAGGAAATAAGGGTCTTAAGGAATAAATAAAATTTAAAAAGAGGGCCCTAAGATGATGACTTAAATGTAGAATATGTTTTTCTCCGTTTTAAAAACGATAAAAGTAAACGAAACCACTTGCTCATTGGAGGCATCTAGTGTAAGAAAAATAAAAAATGCAATTAAGTATCCATGCATGGAAAAGATAATTTATTTAAAAGTTGCACGTAATCAAATATCAATAATTGTTTATACTTACTCTACTATTGACTAGCAATATAATGAAGTATAGATCATAAAGATCTCAATATTTACATATATACTTGTCCACTTCACAAAGGTAACAATCTATTCAACTTCTGAGATGATATTTGAAATACAGAGTTGTAACAAACTTATGTATTTAGTTGGCAAAGTCAAAAGTATACAGATAAAAATGACAATCCGAAACAAGTAAAAGGGTCTTCTAGTCATTTCACTTGTACGTAAAGAAAACTAGGAGATGTTTACAAAATGAGAGTAACTATTGCTATATGGTATATACACTATCAATTTTTAGGGCCAGAGCCAGTTGGTGGCTGTTGGAATTGCTGGTACAATGCTGCCATCCTACTATACGCATCCATGTTAATTGGCTGCATCCATATAAAATTCACAATCGTGAAATTATTTATCTCGTATGATAATTAATTTAACCTTGTTTTGAACCAAACGACTTAAATTACCTGTGATTGGCAAGCGAGTAAGGCAGCTAAAGGATCAGGCATAGCAGCAGAGGGAGGAGAAGGCGCGGAGTTTGAGTTATCCCAGGAGGTTATAGGCTGCATGAAGGCGGCAGAAGGGTGGAGAAAGGAAGGAAGTCCGGGGATATTGGGGCGGCTAAGGTTGTTGATATCAAAAACTCCGGCAACTCCCATGCCCATACCCATACCCATACCCATACCCATCATAGACATTTGTAATTGTTGTTGCATAGCCAATGGTAACATCATGGCTGGTGACATGTTCATCCTACTCATCATGTGCACTTGAGCTTGAAGTTGCTTCAAATATTCTATCACTTCGTCTAGCATTGATGCTTTATCTGTCTGCTGACACAAAGACGAATTCAAATTTTAAAATTTATTATAAAAGGTTGGACCAAAAGTAAAACTATTAAATTTATACTTTTTATGCTAGCTTCATTTCTAAAGTCATATCCACCTAAAATTCTAGGTAGGGCTAAACAAATTTCAACCAATCCATTACCACCGCACATTTTAATGGTGGTACAAATTCTATTTCCTACCAAACATTATGACAAGTATGAACATGATTAATAGATTTACAAAGCCCTAGAGAAACAACATAATGAGATATATAGACATTGGTTATGATTTAATTGTTACATACATCCACCCCCAAATAAAGTACAAGGGTATCATAAATGCCATCATTATTATTTATGTACATATGAAAGACACATTGTTTGCTTTTGGTTGTTTCTATTTACTTTTTTGAAGTTTTCTTTTTGTCGAAGTAAATTTCTTTTGGTTCTAGTTGTTTCACTTTAATAAGAAAAAATTATACACATCAAAATGTTGACGACCCAAAGGTATGATGAAATGTATATGATTTCTTCATATTTTATTATTCAGAGATTTCGAATTTTAAATTTAAAATGAAAAAAAAATATTAACAGGAAATACTTTTTTCTTAATGGACCTTATGCAATAAGAATCTGAATAAGTCGAATCTCAAAACAGATAATACTCCTATTGTCTCTATTTACTTGTCCATATTTCCTTTTATATTTGTCTCTATTTACTTGTTCATTTTAACAAATCAAGAAAGGACAATAATTTTTTTTCTAATATGCCCTTATTCAATTTTAGAAAATTTCCAGTACTACAAAGTTGTAATGCATGTTTTTTGGAATAAAAAAATACATTTATTAAACTTGGAGAGTTGTATAATCTTTTAAGTTAAGGATAAAATTGTAACTAACATATGATAATAATTGGTATCTTAATATATGTGTTACTTTTAAAGTGGACAAATTAAACAGAGACAGAGGAAGTACCAAATATGTAAGTAGAAGATAAAAAGAAGTAAATGTAGAAAGCTCAGCACAAGTGATTGAAGTATAAGACAACCACAAAGAGGGGTTTGTACTATTGGTTTAAGGCCCCCAAGGTTGGATTTATGTGGTTAAATAAGATTGTCTTCTCAACCAACAAACATTTGTCGATTTGTCTCCCTCACCACAATATTTATGTGGACTTAGATCATTACAATTTTGTTACTTCTCCTAGATATTCACTTTCATATTTAATTTGTTGCCCTTTCAAAAAGTATTGGACCACTTACCACTAAATTGTCTCCAACTCCCATTATTTGAACACATCTTCTATTGTACCTTTTTGTTTTCTATCTTAAAGCTGCACACTTATAGCCAATCTTCACTGACACTTCCATTGAAATCGTTGATTTTTTTAAGTAACCTTTTTTCCCTATGGGGTAATAAAATTAAGACACTTTTCTACCAGTAACAATACTTAGGGAAAAAACAAAAGAAAATAATTTTCTAAATCTCTTTATATTAGTTGCGAATAATTTGAGGATAGCTAGATACTTTGTTTAATGGTAAATTTTGAATAGGATGAATAACCACATATACAAGATTATTCCTTTTATGCAAAAATAAATAAATAATAACACATGTGAAAATACTTAATAATCTTTAAATTCCCATTACCTTACTCGAATTTGGAACCAACTTCTGCAGTGTCTTCATCCTTTGATTAATCTTGTCTCTTCTTTTCTAGAGATATTAAAAAAAAACATAATTAATTCATAATATCACATTCTATTTGTTTTTTTTTTTATTTGAACAAAGACCACAAAAGAGAGATTTTTAACAGGCGTTTGAGTTATTTTCAAATATATATTTTATTTTTTAAAAAATAATTTTTTATAAGCGATAAAACAAAATATACACTTCACCAATTTTTCAATCATCTTCAAAATCTAACTATACAATATTTTGAAGAAAAAAAGATAAATTCATGTCCAAACATGCCCTTACTCGTTCAGACTGGTTGTGGATGGCGGCTGCCCTCTTCCTCTTTGTAGAAGATGAGGAGTTTTTGGACCCTTTTTTGTTGTTATTGTCATCCTCATCATCACCTCCTTCCTTCTGTCGGTTAATAAATAATCACAAATATTAGTAATATTATATAAGTTTTTAAAATAAAATTATGTCACGTCTCAGCTGAAAAACATGCATTTCATTTTTATTATATATAATATATGGCCCTATTATACAATTTTTAACTTTTACCGTATTGTCTGAAAATAATTTTAAATATTCTTAATGATAAAATAATAACATGAGATGTTGTATGTCTTCTGTTTTTTATCATTTGATTTTCTTAATGATAAAAATCTAAAGTTTTTACATCTCAATTTATGTTCATAGTTCAAATTATAATAATTAAATAAATTAATTTTAATCATAAATATCAATAAAATTTACATATTTAATATATAAAATACCATTGGTGGCAGCCGTTGACATTATTTAAAAGATATTTGTAAATTTATGGTTAAAAAAAAGGTTTATTTGATATTGCTTTCGTTTAGTTTTATATGTTATTTTTTAAATTTTAAGAGCTAAATAAGCCTATTTTTGATCGTAAATTTTTTATATATCTTATAAACATTTTAAATATCGTGACTCATAGTAATGTTTTGTAATTTACAAATATTTAAATTTAATTTTGATTAAACTTAAACTATTTGATTCTGAAAATATAAAACGTGTTATGTAAATCGGGACAGATGAAATATCAAACATAGAAAAGTGTAAAATAAATTGGTATAAACCTGATCTCTAATGTGGCAAACGGAATCGTGATCGTCCCCCGTCCTATTGGTGCACTGCTTGTCGGAGCTGGTGTTTTCCGGCGACCCCATCGACGTAGAAGTGTACATTGTCGTACCAAATTCTCTATCAAACGTGTCAACCGTTAATTGGCGGCTATCTCCTCCGCACGTTTCACTTCCACTTACACTAATCATATCCGCACGGCTACTCCACTCACGTCTCGTGGGCCGTACTCTCATGCGTGGCGCCACCATCCAGTCTCTACTGTTTGTGGCGCCACTACACGACCCCACGTGTGTGGAGCCGTCAATCCCAGGCACGTGCACGGATCGGTGGTTGTCCGAATTCGAGGTGTTCCTCGAACACGGCACCAACGCATCCTTAGTCATTGCGACTAAACCGGTTGCAGGAGGAGCGTAAGCAACCGCGTTGTGGTTGTTGAACCAAGGAACCACCTCATCTCCACCCTGTTTGTTCCTGTCCACGGTGGACTTCCCGTGGAGATGAAGCGGAACGTCGTCGTTGCAACGGGTGGCTTGGTTCACTATAGATTCAAGAGTGCCACCGTAGCTCGATATGGGCTTATTATTAGCCCGCGGAGGCCCTAACCCATGCATTGCTAACTGCCCATTTTCCCACGTTAGCTCCGCTACTTCATAATCTAATCTGCGAATTCAGAATTTTGAGTCAGTAAATATAAAATAAAAGTAATAATTATTGTGAAAGAGTAATAGAGAGTATATACGAGGGGACATCAGCGGCTAATGAATTGGATTGAGTTTGTATAGGATTTTTTCGAGGAACGGTAGAGTCATCGAGGTCCCAACTCGGTACACACTGATTCATATTGAAAGTAAATAAAAGGGAGGTGTTCTTCTTGGTGACGAATGAATCAAAACAACAATATATTATTATTATTATTCTCAAAGTGTTTGAATTATAATTTTTGGTGTTTGGAGAGAAGATAATAGATGGAATAAGGGTAGATATAAGAATATTAAATGTGTTTGACAGTTGGCTATAACTTTAAGTCATATTCAACATATACATATTATGTGGGTGAGGAGGGAGGAGAATTTTCAGACATGAAAAACAAGAAGAGAGAGGGTTAGTATATACATATAATTTAATGCATATTTTTTTTTTCATAGAGATAAGAAGACAGTGAATTTGAAAGAGAAAGAGGTCCATGAATGAGAAAAGGAAAGAAGAGTTTTTGATTGGAAGATATGTATATTTGTATAAAAGTGGATCTTTTAAAGTCGTTCTTGTGGGCGGAGGGTATTTTTGCTGTAGATTAAAATTGAAAAGTACCACACATAAAAAATAAAAAAAATAAAAAATTATACTCCTATTATATTGCACAATCATTAGATGCCTTAACTAAATTATCATCAACTTTATCTACTGTGTTGTTCACATTTTTTCTTGCATATACAAGTGTACGATACCTAAGTATGCCATGTATGTCAAAATTATATCATTCTTCCACGAGTTATAAGTGACATGTACTACAATCGAATTAAATAACTTCAATTGTCAAGATTTGAACAAATAGAACGAAATGAGCAAAAATAGTACTATTTTTAGCTGTATTCATTAGAAATAAAACCTAAAATTTTAGTATAATTCTTTACCTACTTTACTGGTCAGTAATTAAACCTTTTGGTTCATGTTGACATTAAAATTACTTCAAATTATATTATATTTACGGAATATTTTATTCCGTTTTTAAATATTTTTGAAAAGACTTGTCATACGTAGATACTTGTTACATGTCAATTTAATCTAATGGTATATCAGAAAGAAATAGGAAGGAACATGAAAATCTGGGATATCTGATCTTCTAACTTTTATATGTGGCATTTGTTCTCCATTTTCAATTTACTTGGCCGATTTGAGCTAACCAATTCTTTATATAAAATTATATGCTTTGAAAATCTAAATCTAATTATTAGTCATTAATTATAAATCATTGACAAGAATAATTTTAAAAAAAAATGAATTTATACATGTACATTCACACACAACCTTAAAAATCATTAATTTTCAAGTTTGAATGTTAAATTATTATAATACCTCCAACTAAAAATATTTAATTTAGTATATTTTTATATTTCATATTTATTTATTTAATTATATTATATTTGTTGAATGCCTTGAATCGGACCCGTTACAAACAGAAAGGACGGGTTAGCACTATATATAGACGTTATGGCAAACCCTATTCTGTAATTCTGTTCTTGCCTCTCCATAATAAAACTGCTCCTCCTCTTCCCCGTGGACGTAGCCAATTTATTGGTGAACCACGTAAATCTGTTGTCTTTGTTTTTCGCGTTTATATTTTCTCGTATTATCTCGAATTCCGCATAACAATATTATATTAAAAAAAGGATTTTTATATGTAGTCACTCAAAAATAATTTAATTACGCTTCATAACTATATAGTTTGCTAACTATTATTTGTAGCTACATATTATAGGGAGGAGAGTGGAGAGCCAGATTGGGAGAGGTAGGAGAGAGGCGAATTAATATGTATATAAGTTAGATAATTTTGTGTGTTGTGTTTTTATCTCTCTCTCTCTCTCTCTCTCTCTCTATATATATATATATATATATATATATATATAGTATAATTTGTATATCTGGCGAGCGAGATTGGGAGAGGGAGGAGAAAGGCGAGAGAGGGGGGCAATAATTTGTATAATTTGAATCTCATTTGTATAATTCGTGTGTTTCTATATAGTAATATAAAGTCTGAAATTATACAAATAGGATAAACCTCGAAATAACGAATTGATACAAATATGAACTTTAAACAATTATACATATTATATTATAAAAGTTACATTATATAAAGTATATTATACAAATCCAAATACTATACGTTTATACAAACTTTAAAAGTTATACACAAAAATATTGAATGTATATAGTGATAAAATTGAAAACTAAAGGAAATCATCCTCTTATACAAATAACAAACCATTGTATACAAATACAAATCAAACGAAGAAATTTTAGTTGTGAATTATACGAAATCAGCCCACATTATTCAGTTGCCGGTAGTCTATGCACATTCGAAGACTCCCATCTTTCTTCTTCACAAACAAAACAGGAGCACCCCAAGGGGATGCACTTGGTCTAATAAAGCCTTTCCCTAACAATTCTTGAAGTTGGGCTTTTAACTCCCTTAACTCTGCTGGAGCCATTCTATAAGGGGGTATGGAAATGGGACGAGTACCGGGCTCCAAATCAATGCAAAAGTCAATATCTCTATCCGGGGGCATACCAGGAAGGTCTGCAGGGAACACATCCAGAAATTCACGAACTACCAATACCGACTCAATCGAAGGTACTTGGATAGTATCATCCTTGAGGTGTGCCAAGAACGCTAAACACCCTTTACTAACCATT
>NC_028637.1:94676655-94704116 GCF_001406875.1 Solanum pennellii
AAATTTCAGAAGTCTAAGTCTTTTGGAACGAGACACCCTCGACGGCCCGTCGTGTCCATGACGGTCCGTCGTGGGTTTCGTCGACTCACACAGTTTTTCCAGAAATAAAATCTGCTGCTCAAAACGACTAAACAAGTCGTTACATATGTGATCATTAACATTGTGTTGGAAATGTATATATATATATATATATCTTGTGAAAGCAATAGGAGAACCGTCTACTATAAAAAGTAAGTTTTTGGTACAGTATTCCTTTAAACAATATAAGGCCATTAATATATACACGTACACTCACATTGGAATCATATAAACAAAAACAAAGGGAGATTCCATTATTCATGGCTTGTCTGCATTACTTTATAATTAAAATAATATGAGATACTCCAGTTTTTGTTGCTCCTCTGGATTTCGTTTCATTTCATACTTTGATTTTTGATAAATACGATTTCTAATAATGGCACTAAATTCATCACTCAATTTATTTTATCTGCCTATGTTGTTAATTACATTAATGTTTTCTAAATTACTCCCTCCGTTTAATTTTACTTATCCCTAATTCTAAATATAGGTATTGACATATCTAGAAAAAATAATAAAGGGGGTTTGGGGGGTTTGGAATGGTGGATGGAGTTCGAAGGTAGTGGTGAAAAAATGAAATTTTGTTAATGTAAATATTTTTTAAAACGAACTCAATTTTATTTGGGGGATGGTGGTGGTTGGGGGTTGTGGTTTAACGGTAGGGAGTCTAGGGACAAAATAAATTGATTTTCTCAACTAAAAATATTATAATTTAAAGTTGGAAGAGAATTTCGGACAATATTTTTCTTAAATTTTGATGAAAATAAGTTAATTTGAAAAATATTTTTCAAAATATTTAATCCAATAAAACATGAGAAAATTAAAAAATATTTTTAAAAATAAGAAAATAAAACAATACTCTTTCTTGAACTATACAATAAACAGATCTTAAAAAAATATTTGTCAATCTACCAAACACACACATAGTAGAAAAAAGCTAAATGAAAGAGTATCAATTAAACGTCTTTACTGGCTACCAAAATGAAAATGCAAAATACTAATATTTAACCCTGAAATTGGAATACAGGCTTGACTGTAACCAAACACCACAAACTTTTTTACTTTTAAAAATCAAAGAATCTTATAGTATTTGATGGTAAAAATGCACACCGCTTACATTTTGGACAGTTTAAAGGCACATATAAATCTGAGGAAACAGAAGACAGTATTTATAATGTGTTTTTGTGTTACGACAAATCAATAATCCTGTGTCCTAAAGTAGTTATCATATTTCATTTCTTGAGAGTCAAATTATATGAATTGAATTAATATTTTAAGAAAATTATTTTTATTTATTATATTAATATGTGAATGATTAAATCTTATATTGCTTTTTATAAAAATCTAAATATTAAGTTAATATAATCAAATTAACTCTATAAATGTAAATTAGGACAAGCAATATAGGACTAATAATTAAATACTTAAAAGATTATGTGGGGGAGATAACAAGATTTTTGGAATGTGGAGAAAAGACGACACGTGTGAATTTTGATTTTGTTATTTGTTTGATTATGTGTATCAATTAAATATCGGGAATCCCTGTTATCCAATTAAGGCTGGGCAACGAAACCGGATGTACCCGTATCGTTTCGGTTTGTTCTGATATGTTTCGCTTTGGTTGCTTACGGAACGGAACGAGATATTCTAAATCGGGACACGGAAAAGAACGGAACTGAGGTTTAGTATCGATATTGATTTATTTCTGTTTCGGTCTAGTTCCGATTAATTAATATTTATTAATTAATTTATATTGTATATCTATAAATTATAATTTATATTTTATATTAATAAATACTAACCAAATAACCCAACTATCCCTATTAGTATTACATTAGTATTACATTCGAGACTTCGTTGAAACAGAACCTTTATGAGAAGGTGGTTGCGTAAACTATGCACTCTACTAATAGTTGTAAATTGAAATTGTAATTTGTAATACAAATTTAAATAGATTAAATTGATACTTTTTAATTTGTGTAATTGTTTTATCCTTATTTTTAGTTAATTTTTCAAAATTACAAATTTAATTTATTTAAATTACAAGTTATAAATATAACTTATAAATTATAACATATTAATAAATAATAAGTAATAACTTATAAACTTCAAAAGATTTAAATCTTGTAAACTTAATTAGACTTAACTTGCAAACTTAATAAATAAAGAAGAAAATTAAAAAAATATCTTTAAAATAAACTTAAGTAAAAGATTACATTATAAATTTAAAAACTATTAATTTAAACTTAGAAAAAAAATATTCATATTTTCCTAATTCAAAAAAATCATTTTTTGAATAACTAGATGTGTCAGCCCGTTTACCCATCTCGTTCCATTTCGGTTCCATCCTGGTATATAATGGGACAGGACGGAACCGAGTATCAATCTCGATAATTCCAGTCTTGTTCATTCCGATACCGATCAATGAAACGGTCAAATCATCTCGTTTCGATACAGTACCGGCTCATTCTAATTCGGTTGTCCCGGTCCTGTCCGTTGCCCAGTCTTATATCCAACGATAAAAGGCGAATGATATTTCATATTTTTGTCTAGACTATCTCATCAACCGAAATAATTGGGCCTAGTAAGGTGATTGTCCGATTTAACTTCTTAAAGGCCCGATCCAACCCAACTGTGAAAAGAAGTGGGCCTGGATCTGTAATTAGACCCATGCATTAAATTGGTAGCAACTGCGCAGAATAGCCACTTACGTTTACTATTAAGAAAATAGAGTAGTTATTTTAAAATATTTAATTACGGGAGTTGTAATATAGTAATTTTGTAAATTTTATTTCATCAATCGAGGCAAATGCAAATATTACTGATTCCGGAACATCATAATATGCCTATTTGATTTTTAAAAATACTATATTTTATACATGTCTACTAAACCTCAAAAACTAGTTCCTCGATAAAGTTAATTAGGTCAAAGCGTCATATCTTTACATGATATTAGAATCAGGTTCATTCATTCCTGTTTGAGTTTCCATTCAAGACTCCAATTTGGACTAGGCGCAAAGGGGGTTGTTAGAGTCCCACATTGGCTCGGGAGTGGACGGATGGTTTTGCTTATATGGACTTGGTCAATTATCACCTCAAAAACTTACTTACAAGGTTGAGTTAGGCCCAAGAGCTATCTGTTCGCATCAAGTTTCTGGATTGCTTTTTGTTATTTTAATGCCTTGACTAGCACAATTGTCTTATTACATGTTACGCTAAAATTTAGAATGAGAGACTTCATTTCACATGGCAAGAGATGTATAGGAGACATGTCAAAATCTGCAAATTGTTCATCAGAGAGTGTGCTTATTATTGGATTAATACCATTACTGGCAAAATGAATGATTGGGGTGCATTATATATCTTGTAATAATAAAATGGATTTTCCCATCATAGTCCCACTTTTAACAAAATAATGTAGTCTGATTGTGTTCCCCCAACAAAGTTTTTTGTTTTTTTTTATTCTTGTTTTCTTTTGGCAATTGATGTAACATATATACTAGGAGTATTATATTGTTGGGCAAGATCTGATTATTAGCTAGCTGGAAAGAGTCCTTAAAATTTGTTTATTTTTTAGGTTCTTTCAAGACAAATCTACACATTTTGCTTACGGATGAAACTTGGCTATTGTACTTACTGTTGATGTTTAGGGCTTGAAATTGGGTGGTCATAGATTCTAGGGAGGTTTAGGTGTCAGGTTCGAGCTCTAGAGATGAAAAATATTCTATTTGTTTTGAATTTAATCAGGTCCCAATTATGTATTAAACATGGGGTCGTAAATAAAAAAAATAAATAAGTATTTTCAACTCGAAGTATATATTTTATATATAGAGAGAGGGGGGAGTTTATGTTTGGTCATAAAAATTCTTAAACTACACACCAAAACTTAAACTATATCCTTAAAATATTTTCTATCAAATTAAGGGTACTACAAACACATGTACAATTCACTTGACTATCAATAAAAAAATTTCCTACATAATTTCGTTACCTGCTACAAAAAGCTTTTGAAAAAATATATTAAAAATCTTGAACATCATTGCTCACCGGAAAAAAAAAATAATGTGAGGAAGGCATGATATATGATATGCTCATCTTCTCATTTACCAATGGAAAGAAGTTGGAGCTTAATTATTTTCATCTTTTTCAAAGCCAAGTTGTAGTTAAATTAATAATTTTCAGGGCAAGTCTCCAGCAAACACCATTTTAGAAGATTCAATTGAGTAGAAACATATTTCAAACGAACAATTTCTTTTAAAAATAAAATCACATGAAAAAAAACTTTTGATTAAATTTTTTGCATAAAGCTAAACTCAATTGCCAAAAAAGTTCACCAAGATATCTTTGGCGTATTTAATTAGAATAATAATTATGATGGGGTGAGTTGATTTTTGTGAAATCTATTAGTTTTCTGATAAATTTTAGCAGAAGAATGACAGTTGTTAACTTTCAAATACTTGAAGATTATTCTTTGCTAAGAATGATATTTTAAAGTATAGTTTAATAGGATGATATATAAAAGTTTTAAAAACGTGTTTATACACATATATTTAGTACATTTATACAACAAGAGGTTACATCTAATCTGAATAGTATTACTCTTAAAATTTCAATTTGTTTTTAATAAATGTTAGTATTTTCCATATATTAAAATCACAATTTATTAGTATTTTAGTAATAGAAGTTCACTTCGAGATCCCAATTTTCCAAATTAATTATCGAGATTTGTGACAAAAAAAAATCACTCTAGATGGCCAAATCAAATCAAATAACATTTCTTAATAATGTGGCATTATTATTATTATTATTTATATTATTGCTAAAATAATTGCATAAATAGATCATAGCAATCTTATATATGTAATTGATTGCTTGGAGATAATCCTATTTCCACGTTAAGTAATATATAACAATAACACCATATATAGAACCTGATTGTGGTGGATTTATTCATTTCTTTAACATTACAGCATCTTAAATCCCTATGCTTCATGTGTTCAAGATTATTGAACATATATTAAAAAAATAATATTCACACGTGGATATATACGGGTTTTTATTTACAAAAGTATCTTTCATATATAACTCAACTTGTTTTTAAACCTTTTTTATATGCATGATTAACACGCATTGTTAGAGAGAAAAAAAAGTAAAAGGTCTGCCGCACTTGACATTTTTATTATTACTAAGTCAAATGTGTCCGTGCTAGTATGGGTCTAATATTTATTTATTTTATGTGATAGAGATAAAATTTAGAGAGTCAATTAAATTTTAATATGATTTTAAATAATTTAAATTGTTAATCATTGTAACTTATAGTACATTTACGTAATTTTTCAATAGTATATGTTACTTTCCTTGTCCAGTTATATATGTAGCACAAATAAAATTTCAAGTAAATATGTAGTTAATTATAATGCGGAATCACACATGTGAAACAGACATATTGACGGCTTCCTGTGTGGTTAAGGTGAAATAATTAAAATATGACTAAGAAATATAATTACGTAATACGAAATGTCAAAAATCTCAAATCAATAAATAAGCTGAAATTAAAAAAACAAAACTGAAATTAAAAAAATTAATGTTGGCAAGGTTTGAGGGCTTGAAATGTCAAGCTTAAACTAGTAGGCCAAACAACTGATTATGTAAATAAATACACAGCTAAAGAAGAAATATTGATCTTCAATTGTGTGTTTATTATCACTTATATATAAATAAAATAAATAGTAAAAGTAGAAGTAGATAACATATCAAAGTTAACCTGTTGAGTTTTGTATTTGATCATAATTAATTAATGGGAAATTTTTCAAAATGTCAATATTTTAACATTTAAGAGTGCTCATTAGCAACACTTTCAATATTTAGTAAAACTGTCAAATTTTAGTTTGTTACGTATCTTATTTATGTTTTTATTATTTGTTTTTATTTAAAGAATATAATTATTTAATAACAACAGGGAGAAAATCAAGGGAGAGAATATTTCAAAAAAAGGTAAGAATCACTTAATTTACTCATCAGTTACATTTTCAAATAAAATTTAAACTTTGTTCTTTTTTTTTCTCCAGAATTTTAACCCTTTTAAAATTATATTCATTCCACAATATATTATATTTATATTTATTATAGTTTTTTATTAGTTTGTATTCATTCCAATAGGTATGCCGAATGTATCTTATATAGTCATTTAAGAAATATATATTTGTATTCATATATTTTTTCCCTATATAGTTATTTTTTTCTTCAAAAATCTTGTATGTATTCATTTCAATATGTATTTTATTTGTATTTCTATTTGTTCTAGTTTTTATTTAGAATTTTTTATAATAATATATAAAATACAAAAAATTAGTATGATGAAAAAGTAAATGAAATATAAAATTGAAAAGAAATAATTGAATATTTGGTGTACTCATTCTTAAATAAAATGCATAACTAGTTGACATACCTTTAGAATAAATACAAATTAGAAAAAAATATCAAGTTCAGAAACAATGCAACATAATTTTTGAATGAATACAACTATTAATTGTAAAAATACATACTGACTAAAACAGTATCAAAATTCAATATATACTTCCAAATTTATGAATACAAAAAACAATAAAACTATGAAATACAAAAATAAATACTAACTGTGGTACATTGACATAACTATCACAAAAAAAAAACAGAATACAAAATGAATTATATATATGAAATACAATTTCAAATCTATGGATACAAAATACAATAAAACAATGAAATACAAAAATACATACGGACTAAAACAGCAACAAAATTCAATATACACTTCCAAATCTATGAATACAAAAAATATTAAAACTATGAAATACACACAATCAAACTCATATAATGTGTTACATTGACATAACTAACACACACAAAAAAAAAAGAACACAAAATACAATAAATATATGAAATACAAAAATAAATACTAACTATAACATAATAAAAATTCCATATACACTTCAAAACGCATTGTAACATGAATTTTTTTGAATCTTAAAAATTAGTAAACAAATTAAACTAAACATGCAAGAAATAAAACATGCAAAAAAAAAAAACTCTTCTCCAACAAATTGGTCTTCTTCAACTTCATGGTTATGAATTTGTGTGGAATTTTGCACATCGACGGATTCAGGCATTTTTTCCCATCGTATATCCTCCTTAGATTTAGAAGCGAAACCTACATTGTTGTTTAATTCTTGAGTGAAAAAAAAATTAAATAATGGAAAATCAGAAGAACTTTGATTATTTTATCCAATACCTCTAGTAACTCTCTTGAAAACGTCCATTGAAGAGAGAATTATGTAGTTTCAAACCCTAAAAAATGTTTTAAGAACAACAACAGAACAAAAAGAATTAAAAAAAATACTAAAATCAGTAAGTAAATAAATAAGAAATCTGAAAAACATAATACCCAAATCAATGTTAATCTTCAAATCAAATCTTGCAATGAAATTAAATGAGAATAATAGAAAATATTAATATATTAAATCGAAAATCGGTGGAATTGATTTGGAAGAATGTAGAGAGAGAAATTGAAAAGAAGAGTAAGAAAAGAGAGAAAAATCTGGGAATTAGATTAGGAAGAAAATAAGAGAGAAAAATTGATAAGCTTAATAAAAGAGAGATAAAAATTAAAATGACATTAATATTTATCCAATTACATAAATATAGGAAAATGTGTAATCTATGAGAGAGAAAAAAATGGTGTAAATAATGAGAGAGAAAATATTAATAATATCAGAATAATTATTTATTTTTAAAATAATGACATTTTTGACATGTTTACTAATATTATTAAAGTGTAGATATTATCACTAAATAAGTTGATTTTTTTGACTAGTTAGCTAAATTTCCCATTAATTAATATATATTTCATCTTAATAAATTACTTAAACTTAACAAGTTGATAACCTTTGTAGCATAATTACCAAGGATAGCAAAGTATTTACCAGCAGAAGAAAGCGTAGGTTGGGGAGTGGAAATGATTTTTTATTTATATTTAAAATGGTAAATGGTCAAAAATATAATTAAATTAAATGGAATAAATAAAATGTTTTTGGTTTATAGTTTGACTTAAATGTCTTTGTCATTAATATTTTAATCCAAAAGTATCATTATAATTACTTAAATGGGTCAAAAATGTATTTTTTTCGAATAAATTTGCTATATTTTTTCTTTTTAAACACATTTTCTTCTTAATGAAAAAATTATTTAAAAACCATATTTTTGTTTTCTTCTTTTAAAATCACTTTATCAAATAAAAATACAGGAAATAATTTATTTCTTCTTATATAATCTCATTTTACCAGTTAAAATAGAATAATTTCATGTATCCTTCTAAAGGATAACATATGTCGTATGTATAGGATCATAGTAAATATACTATTAATTTTTATTTATCTACAGATAAAATATAATTATAATAAAACAAGAAAAAAAATCGAATAGAAATATAATAAAACATTTGCTAAATTAAAAAAAAAATCATTAGAAAAAAAATGTGTAAAAAAAAAAAGAGAAAATTACGTGATAAAGCACACTTATATTACTTAATTACTCATTATAACTATAATTTTCCATAAATCTTGACTAACTATACATTAATTACGTGGATTGACTTTGAATTT
The DNA here is from genome assembly GCF_001406875.1 of Solanum pennellii. NCBI lineage: Eukaryota > Viridiplantae > Streptophyta > Magnoliopsida > Solanales > Solanaceae > Solanum > Solanum pennellii. The sequence goes on from NC_028637.1 coordinate 94,685,373, forward strand.
GTATAAATAGATGTATTTGTATAATTCGCCACATTTATGTAATTCGCAACTAACAATTTTTCATTTGATTTATATTTGTATACTACGGTTTGTATTTTTTTATGACAATGATTTCCTTTGATTTTTTAGCTTTGTCATCATATACATTCAGTTTTTTTGTTTATAACATTTTAAAGGTTGTTTAATCGTGTAGTTTTCGTATTTTGTATGATATAAGTTATATAATGTAATTTGTATGATATATATTGTATAATTGCATAAAGTCCATATGTTTATGTTTGTATCAATTCATTATTTTGAGTTTTATTATATTTGTACAATTCGAGATTTTATATTACTCAATTATATAAAAATACGCAAATTATACAAACGAGATGTGAGTTATACAAATTGTTACTCTATCTCGCTCGTCTCTCTCCTCCTTCTCCCAATCTTATTTGTAATATTTACAAATACATATATATAATATATAATTATTTAACCAATAAATATATTCAATTCACCATATAATGTGGAAAGGGGTTTGTTAATATTGAAATCGACCAAACAAAAAAGAAAAATAAACCAGTAGAATTATTTGTAGATTTTAAAGTTACGCCCATCCACACATGGACAAGAAAGGTCTAAAAGCCTGTTTGGATAGGCTGAAAGTAGATATAAATTAAAACATAAAAAATCGAACTTTAAATGATTTTTAAGTTAAACAAAATAAAAAATAAGAGAATTTTATTTTTGATTTTTAATCTTTATTATCATAAAAATAATTTTTAGCGATAATAAATAAATAAAATAATAAGGAGTGTTAAAATTTTTATCAACATTAGTAAAGTGTCATTAAATTAAATGTCGCTAAAGGTTTTAGGACATATAATTGTTGTTGAAATACATATTAAGCGATAATAAAACTATTATTATTAATTAATTGACACAAAAAATTATTTTTTATATAATGTGTTTTGAGTCATTTTTAACTTGGATAAACACACTAAAAGCTAAAAACTACTTAAAAATCGATTTAACTAATTTTTCAGTCAATCAAAATAGAGTCTTAAGTTTAATCATAATATAGTACTACATATAAATCAAATACAGGGACCATTTTCTTCTCCTTTTGTTTTTAAATTGTTGGAATTTTCTGTTTCCTCTTCAACTCATTGGAAAAAGACATTTGGAGGTGTTTGGACGTAAATTTCAAAATTATTTATTTAAAAATATTTTTTTTAAAAAAGTCTGCTTACATTATTTTTTTCTCAAATTTCACTTGTAAAATTATACTATATATATTGTTATATTTATTCGAGCGAAAATTAATTTGAAATTCAAATTGTGTTTGATCTTAAATTTATAAGTAAATACTTGGAATTAAATTACATTTTTTCTAATAACCAAAAAAAATCTATAATTTATAAAAATCATATTAAAAATTTCTCCAACTCTTATATAACTTTGTCAAATGAGCAATATACCTATTTTAAATTACATGTTCGGAAAAGACTTTGAATTATCAAAAGGAAAGAAAATGAGATACAAGTTACCCATACACTGAAATCCTATTGCAAATTTCTAATCAAATAAAAACACATAAATTAATAGGGAAAAAAAAAGAAATCGTACAAATATTTCATTTATGACCATTTGACCAATAATAGACACTATGTGCCATTTGATAACATGATTTCATAATTTCAATTAATGTAACCTTTTGACTGAACATAGGGATGAAATGTCATTATTATAGTCAAAACTTTGGGTTAGGCCCAAAGTAATTAATAATAATATAGGTCATACCATACACAGCCTGTATGGGCAAAAATCATGGAGTTAATGTAGTGGGACCTAACCCCTTTAACCTTCAACGTTTTGGTACTCATGATATTGTACAAAATCGTACTTTTCAATCTTTTTGATTTGATCAGAAAATCTTATTCTATAGTTTTTATTTCATTTTCTTTGGTGTATATGTGTGTTCATGATCTATCAAATAGATCTCCTTTGGTTTCCACTTTTCAATAGTATTCTCATGTCATCACTTTAATTCAATGTGATGAATGAGTTTTCACAAAAGCACATTAGTAATGGAAAAAATGTTTTAAGAACAACAACAGAACAAAAAGAATTAAAAAAAATACTAAAATCAGTAAGTAAATAAATAAGAAATCTGAAAAACATAATACCCAAATCAATGTTAATCTTCAAATCAAATCTTGCAATGAAATTAAATGAGAATAATAGAAAATATTAATATATTAAATCGAAAATCGGTGGAATTGATTTGGAAGAATGTAGAGAGAGAAATTGAAAAGAAGAGTAAGAAAAGAGAGAAAAATCTGGGAATTAGATTAGGAAGAAAATAAGAGAGAAAAATTGATAAGCTTAATAAAAGAGAGATAAAAATTAAAATGACATTAATATTTATCCAATTACATAAATATAGGAAAATGTGTAATCTATGAGAGAGAAAAAAATGGTGTAAATAATGAGAGAGAAAATATTAATAATATCAGAATAATTATTTATTTTTAAAATAATGACATTTTTGACATGTTTACTAATATTATTAAAGTGTAGATATTATCACTAAATAAGTTGATTTTTTTGACTAGTTAGCTAAATTTCCCATTAATTAATATATATTTCATCTTAATAAATTACTTAAACTTAACAAGTTGATAACCTTTGTAGCATAATTACCAAGGATAGCAAAGTATTTACCAGCAGAAGAAAGCGTAGGTTGGGGAGTGGAAATGATTTTTTATTTATATTTAAAATGGTAAATGGTCAAAAATATAATTAAATTAAATGGAATAAATAAAATGTTTTTGGTTTATAGTTTGACTTAAATGTCTTTGTCATTAATATTTTAATCCAAAAGTATCATTATAATTACTTAAATGGGTCAAAAATGTATTTTTTTCGAATAAATTTGCTATATTTTTTCTTTTTAAACACATTTTCTTCTTAATGAAAAAATTATTTAAAAACCATATTTTTGTTTTCTTCTTTTAAAATCACTTTATCAAATAAAAATACAGGAAATAATTTATTTCTTCTTATATAATCTCATTTTACCAGTTAAAATAGAATAATTTCATGTATCCTTCTAAAGGATAACATATGTCGTATGTATAGGATCATAGTAAATATACTATTAATTTTTATTTATCTACAGATAAAATATAATTATAATAAAACAAGAAAAAAAATCGAATAGAAATATAATAAAACATTTGCTAAATTAAAAAAAAAATCATTAGAAAAAAAATGTGTAAAAAAAAAAAGAGAAAATTACGTGATAAAGCACACTTATATTACTTAATTACTCATTATAACTATAATTTTCCATAAATCTTGACTAACTATACATTAATTACGTGGATTGACTTTGAATTTGTATAAATAGATGTATTTGTATAATTCGCCACATTTATGTAATTCGCAACTAACAATTTTTCATTTGATTTATATTTGTATACTACGGTTTGTATTTTTTTATGACAATGATTTCCTTTGATTTTTTAGCTTTGTCATCATATACATTCAGTTTTTTTGTTTATAACATTTTAAAGGTTGTTTAATCGTGTAGTTTTCGTATTTTGTATGATATAAGTTATATAATGTAATTTGTATGATATATATTGTATAATTGCATAAAGTCCATATGTTTATGTTTGTATCAATTCATTATTTTGAGTTTTATTATATTTGTACAATTCGAGATTTTATATTACTCAATTATATAAAAATACGCAAATTATACAAACGAGATGTGAGTTATACAAATTGTTACTCTATCTCGCTCGTCTCTCTCCTCCTTCTCCCAATCTTATTTGTAATATTTACAAATACATATATATAATATATAATTATTTAACCAATAAATATATTCAATTCACCATATAATGTGGAAAGGGGTTTGTTAATATTGAAATCGACCAAACAAAAAAGAAAAATAAACCAGTAGAATTATTTGTAGATTTTAAAGTTACGCCCATCCACACATGGACAAGAAAGGTCTAAAAGCCTGTTTGGATAGGCTGAAAGTAGATATAAATTAAAACATAAAAAATCGAACTTTAAATGATTTTTAAGTTAAACAAAATAAAAAATAAGAGAATTTTATTTTTGATTTTTAATCTTTATTATCATAAAAATAATTTTTAGCGATAATAAATAAATAAAATAATAAGGAGTGTTAAAATTTTTATCAACATTAGTAAAGTGTCATTAAATTAAATGTCGCTAAAGGTTTTAGGACATATAATTGTTGTTGAAATACATATTAAGCGATAATAAAACTATTATTATTAATTAATTGACACAAAAAATTATTTTTTATATAATGTGTTTTGAGTCATTTTTAACTTGGATAAACACACTAAAAGCTAAAAACTACTTAAAAATCGATTTAACTAATTTTTCAGTCAATCAAAATAGAGTCTTAAGTTTAATCATAATATAGTACTACATATAAATCAAATACAGGGACCATTTTCTTCTCCTTTTGTTTTTAAATTGTTGGAATTTTCTGTTTCCTCTTCAACTCATTGGAAAAAGACATTTGGAGGTGTTTGGACGTAAATTTCAAAATTATTTATTTAAAAATATTTTTTTTAAAAAAGTCTGCTTACATTATTTTTTTCTCAAATTTCACTTGTAAAATTATACTATATATATTGTTATATTTATTCGAGCGAAAATTAATTTGAAATTCAAATTGTGTTTGATCTTAAATTTATAAGTAAATACTTGGAATTAAATTACATTTTTTCTAATAACCAAAAAAAATCTATAATTTATAAAAATCATATTAAAAATTTCTCCAACTCTTATATAACTTTGTCAAATGAGCAATATACCTATTTTAAATTACATGTTCGGAAAAGACTTTGAATTATCAAAAGGAAAGAAAATGAGATACAAGTTACCCATACACTGAAATCCTATTGCAAATTTCTAATCAAATAAAAACACATAAATTAATAGGGAAAAAAAAAGAAATCGTACAAATATTTCATTTATGACCATTTGACCAATAATAGACACTATGTGCCATTTGATAACATGATTTCATAATTTCAATTAATGTAACCTTTTGACTGAACATAGGGATGAAATGTCATTATTATAGTCAAAACTTTGGGTTAGGCCCAAAGTAATTAATAATAATATAGGTCATACCATACACAGCCTGTATGGGCAAAAATCATGGAGTTAATGTAGTGGGACCTAACCCCTTTAACCTTCAACGTTTTGGTACTCATGATATTGTACAAAATCGTACTTTTCAATCTTTTTGATTTGATCAGAAAATCTTATTCTATAGTTTTTATTTCATTTTCTTTGGTGTATATGTGTGTTCATGATCTATCAAATAGATCTCCTTTGGTTTCCACTTTTCAATAGTATTCTCATGTCATCACTTTAATTCAATGTGATGAATGAGTTTTCACAAAAGCACATTAGTAACCTTTTTATTTATTTATTTTGGAGTGGGAGAGAAAAGATCGAAAGGTGGGTTTTAATAGCTTAATCAATTGGCTATCAATCAAAATTGATTTCACCTCAATTATAAGTTTGTATATCTAGAATGTATCGTGTTTGTACATAGTCGCTATATAAATTTACTTAAGAAAAACTAAATTCAAGTTGAATAATGAATGATATGTCATATGATCCTTTGAACATATATGTCTACGTAATGAGTTAATAGATAAAAATTTCGAACGATGAAAAAAAAATGTTTCATCGATACTATTTAAGAGAGGTTTGTAATTTTGAAATAATATATACTTGTACACTCACAGTGAGAACACAAGCATTTTGTCACTATGCAAAATGCATCCAACCATAATAAGTGATGAAGAAGAAACTCACATGAAAGCTTCCAACAAATCTCTTTGTACGTATTCGTTTATTATTATTAATTATTATTATTTTAAAATAGCAAGTTGCAAAAACCAGAAAGATTTTCAAGTTAATGTTTGAAGCTACTGCACGTGTGACTTGTACTAGTTTCTTATAGTCACAAATTTTCACTACTCCACTATTCTTATTACAAATTGATTTATATATTAAAAATAGATATTTAATTTCAAAACTTAAAATTTCTTTTGTTACATTCATGTTTAGTTCGTTTTAATTGATTTTCTAATGAATAAAATAAAAATATATAATTCAAATGATTTAAATAATTATTATATTTAAACAAATAATAATAGACGGAGAGAATACGTAGATTATTAGCTTAGCTGTGAGACACAAATCTCAAAGAAATAAAGACCCCTTTCTTAAATGCGTGGACCTTTTAAAGACCTAACATATTTGAATACCTCCTTCCCCACTCCTACCACTTCTTCCTACTGTCGGTGAGTGACTAATTTACCCCTCTTTTGGACTTATTCATAGGGTAACTATATTTCTTCTCCCTACTTTTATTTCATCATTAAAAAAAAATTATCTAAAAAATTCAATTAGACACCTTAATCAAGTTTAATATATATATAAGAGTTAATGTTGGATGTAATATATAAAAAGCTTAATAATAAGAATCTAAAGGTTAAATCGAATAAATTAGATTTACTTTATATAATAATGACTTATTCTTTTCAAATTTCGAATACGCTTCTATTTAGACTTATGTGATTTTAAAGACGTTATTAAAGTCTTAAATATATTTAGTTTATTATTCATGCTCCGACCCCAACTGAAAAATTCTCTATCTTTAGCTTAAATTTTAATAACTCTGAATACCATGCATAATAACCAGCTCATGTTAGTAATGTTATTTCATTTGAATATTGACCTATATAACTTTTAAAATGCATTACCAAAATCAAAAAATTATTTTGTTACCTAACAAGTATCTTTCTCGTATAGAATTTACTTAGGGTATCACAATTCATAGATCCTAAATATAAATAGCCTTGTCCACCCATAGTAAAAGGTATAGTTATAATATTGGTGTGTGGAATAACAGTTTGACTTAGTAGCAATTGGGAGATTCAAGAACATACAGCTTGCAGTGATAGTTCTAGCTACAAGGCAAAATAGAAGTATATCATATAATATAAGAAATATGCAGATGACAATATAATATGTGATCTAACAATATATTAAAGCATAAAACTAGCTGGTGTGTCTGGACTTTGCCTTTACAATGAGGAGGCAAATATCTTGTAATTTGATATTACCCCTCCTTTCCTACTCACCTTCCAAAAGTTTCTCATACTTTATATAAAATTCTCCCGCTCTGTCTCAATTTATACGATTTATTTTTCTTTCTATTTAATATAACCTATTTCTATAATTAGCAACTATTTTAATTTTAAATGTTCGTTTTATCTATAGTAAAATACTTCCTTCGTCCGGAATCGTTTGTCATGGTTTTTATTTTTAGAGTCAAACTATTAAAACTTTGACTAACATTTTAAGATGTATTTTTTCATCATATTAATATGCAAAAAATTGTAATTTATAGTACTTATCGTGTAGTTTTAGAATATTTAATTTTTTTGTTTAAAATATCGAATTAATGTGATCTAATTTACCTTTGAAAATTAGTTAAATTAACTTTCGATAAGCGCAACATGACAAACAATTCCGGACGAAGGGAGTAACTTATAGTAGGAGGGATATATTTGAACAGAAAATATAACGAGAGTGATATAATTTGAACTAAAAATATAAAGAGATGCATATTTAAACTATTTCAGATAGAACATAATATACTTAACCCTTTTGAGTTCATTTTAAATCATAATTATTAATGTTGATTTAAATCACATAAATTGAAACGGACGGATATAACAATGTCAAAAATTCCACCAAACACTCAAATTTCCCTCCCTTATATAAACAATTCCCTTTCCCTTTGCCCATAACCATTCATTCATTTCCCAAGAAAAACTAAACCCCTCCTTTCAAATTCCTCTGTTTTTTCCCCTGAATTAACATTCACAATCAAGAAATGGCCAACATATCTCCAAGAAAACTAAGAGATGATCTTTATTGTTACTCTTATGAACAAGACTCAAACATACCATTAGTAATCTCAGTACTTGCTTCTCTAATTGAGAGGAACTTAGCAAGGAATGAAAGAATAGCCAAAAATTGTACATGGGCATTGTCCAAGAATGTAAGAACAAGAGTATTTGATTGTCATGAAACACCAGACATGACAATACAATCTTATTTAGAGAGAATATTTAGGTACACAAGAGCTGGACCATCAGTCTATGTTGTTGCTTATGTTTACATTGATAGATTCTGTCAACTCTATCCTCACTTCAGAATTAGTCCAAGAAATGTACATAGACTTCTCATTACAACTATTATGGTTGCTTCTAAGTATGTTGAAGACATGTAAGTGTCACTTTTTGGTTTTTTACTTCAATTTCAAGACTTTATATTATAAAAAAAAAAAAAAAGACCAAACTTAATTGAATAACTTTTGTTGTCAATGAAGCAATTTAACTAATGTATTTGTGTAAAATTTTTTTTATTTTTTTCAGGAATTATAGGAATTCATATTTTGCAAGAGTGGGAGGATTGACAACAAATGAAATGAACAAATTAGAGATGGAGTTTGTGTTTATGATGGGGTTTAAGTTTCATGTGAATGTGAGTGTTTTTGAGAGCTATTGTTGTCATTTGGAAAGGGAAGTGAGCATTGGAGGAGGCTATGAAATTGAGAGGACATTAAGATGTGCTGAGGAAATCAAATCAAAACAAATAGAAGAAAGAAGTTGTTGTAGCCAAATTACTAGAGTTTTGTTGTAACTCAAATTTCACAAATGAATGTTCTTTTTTTGTTTCAATTACATAGTGTAAATATTAGTACTATGTAAAGGAGTTTTGACGATTTTTGCTATGTAAAAAAAAAAGCATAGTAGAAGTTATCAGACGTGACAAAGTTTTGTTGTTACTTTCTGCAGTGAAAATGTAGTGGCTATAGTGTGTTTGAATTTGAAAATCAATTTAAAGTTATGTCAATACACATTACTATTATTCTTAGCTTAGTCAGTATGTCAAGTGGTAAAAATTTAACTTCCTATGTACTTGTCGTGTTTATCAAAAATAGTTATTGTAAAATATATGTCGTTTTAAAAGATCAAGGTAAAATGAGTCCCACCACCGTAATTTTAAACTTAGCATAACTAACTCTATGGATTATTTATCGAAAAGAGATTAGTGTGGTAAAACATGAAAGAAAAAAAAGGATAAGTCGAATATATAAAAGTGACTCTTATTACATTATTTTTTCTAAAAGGATATGCAAAAGGCCGCTAATATGAAAAGTAAATCGGAACAAATAAAAGTACGAATTCAACAGAAATATGTATTAAGAAAATGACTAACTATGTATATAAAATATACTTTAGAACACATGAGTTAGATTTGCACAAAATATCAGACATGAGTGAAAAATTATCAACTTCTCTAATTAGAAATAAATTTGCAACTCAAGGGAAAAGAACAGTGAGTAGAGAAGGAGCTTAATTAGTTCTTTGACAGCTATAGTTTACAAAGCTTAAGATAAAGTCATTACCTAATTAGTACATCTAATAATAAAACATGATTGCAATTCCTTTGCCTTTTGATTTGCAATTAATTTTATATCATATATCTATCCCATGATGATGATATGTAGGAATAAATATAATTAAAGTGTTTATTTGAGAAACATTAGAACTTAAAATACAATTAAAGGACCTAAAGTATAAGAGCATCTAATTATGTGAGATCTGATCAGTGATCACAAATCATAATGTCATGCCAACAGAAAACAATTTGTAAGAGTCAATGGAGGAGAATTAGGACAATGAAAATTATTGATACAAATTATTGTTATTAAGTATAAAAGAAAGTTGTGGTTTTAGTAAAGGTTCAGCTAATCAAAGGAGTACAATAATAATAATATATACTTATAAATAAATGGATTTTGTTCAATTTCCTAATCAAGATTCAATGTTCCTTTCCTCTTTGGCCATTATTATGATTGCTCCTAAAAGCTGGAGTTTTTCTCTTTCTTGTATTATTATCAATAGTATTAATGTCCTTTTACTAGTATTATTAATTATAGCATCGTTTACATCGTATTTTAGAAGGTCATATCAATTTTATTGTTGGTATTATTATTGTGCAAGGCAAAATAGGTGATAATTGTTCTTCCATCCAACTTAATTTGTGTAAATAAAAGATCAAACACCACCCCTTTGAAATTTATGCTACAGTGATTATCCCCTGTAGAAAGGATTTCGGTGCAAAATCATCTTGTCTTAGCAGGATTTTGAAAATGACCTATCTTATAATGCAATTAGTATTAGTGATTTATTTCACGACTTAAAACTATAACTCGTAGGTCCTTTTTTTCTTGAATCTAAGTTTCTATAGAAGAAATATCAACCTTGTCCTCTAGCTCTAACTATCAATTTCCACCTCTTTTTTATTTCTTTTTCTTTTAAAAAAAGTACTTAATTTGTTTTATTTTCTGTTGGTCCATTTTAAAAGTATGGTATGTTTCCATATTTGATTTTTTTTTAAAAAAAATTACCTTTAACAACATATCTTATGAGCATATAACAATTATAGTATATTCAGTGTAACACTATGAATTGACCTTGAGGAGAGTGATGTGGACGTAGAACTCTTTCGCTACCTTATAAGGCAAGCAATTATTTATTGATAAATCCTCAATTTTAAAACATAGTATGACCTTAGAAGCATATAAAATTTATGAAAAATCCAAGTCCACATAAATTAAAAGGGGTACCTTTGTCTAATTTTTGTTTTTCTCTTTATGAATTTCATGTCAACAACATCTCCATGTAAAATGAAAAGCTAAGGGGGTAAGTAATTGATTTTGCACCTACTGATATATATAGAGTGTGTGGAAAAGGAATCTAATATCATCTCACTGTCACTCTCATTCATAAAAGCTTTAAATAATGAATATACATGACCTTTCTTTTCATCAAGAAAATCATTGAATGATTAATTTCTTTTTAAATGTTATTTTAACTAGTAATATAAATTTTTTATGGATGATATTTTAGTACTAGTAGTTAGTTATATATTACCAAAATGTTAATCAAGATACTGATCTAATTAAGATCTTCCGATGACAAAGACCTCCCTTTTTAAGCCCACGCATATTGACAAGTGACAACTATAATAATTTAGGCGTAAAATTCCTTAATGTTTAATACTGTTGAATTATTTTTCACTTTTTTTTTATATATTTAATTTTTAATAAAAATTCTAATTTCGCTACTAAACTGTTCCAAAACTTTTGTCTTTTTTGAATAGTCGAACACCTAAGCACATTACAAAGCTAAGTTTGGATAAGCATGTCGGTGAGGGTTTTATAGCATTAACAGAAAAAATTTAACATCGAGAGTTAGTGGGTTAGAATGAGTGCAACCTTAATCGGGTAAACTCGTAGAAATCTCATTAGTTTAACAGTTTAATACTTTGATATACACTAGTTATTAATATTATGAATTTTGTCAAATTTCAGCGTGTTTACATATATTTATTTTGAGATATATGAGGTTAGAATACGGTTGTAATTTAATCTAAGATACACTGGATCAAAAAAATTAATAAATATAATTTATATAATTAGACAGTTTTTACATCTTACTATAGGTGTATACGCTAATTATTGATATTACGAATTTTGTCAAATTCGAGCCCCTGCATAAGTAAACAAAGACAAATTTAATGTCTAAATCATTTGACAAGTTCGACCTTTATAAATATTGACATTAAATTTGTTTTACTTTCAAAGCCTTAGTTTGAAATTTATAGTTTGTTGCAATTTTAGTGGGTCTTCACACGCGCGCATATATATATATATATATATATATATATATATATATATATTCATCATTAAAAAAAATATTAGGTTCGGATTGTTGGAATATATAATATTAACTATGCGTCTAAATGTAATATTTGTTAACAATGTCATGGACTCATGGTTGAATGTCTAAACGAGAGATAGTTAGAATATTTATTATTAACTACATGTTTAAATATAGTGTTTATTATAAAAGTATATTTTATTGCATTTTAACAAAGATTTAAATAGACCATGTACTCATTAAATAGACCATGTACTCATTTGTGTATCATTTACCAATATATTAAATGATATAATGTGAATATAAAAAAAGGTTATACAAATAAGATTAAATCATTTAATTTTTATAAGTATAAATTTTATGTTCATTATCTATACCATGGATACAATCCATATGAATATATAACTACTAGAATCAAACACCTAACATATGGGAACTTTTGCCTAAGCAGCTTGGATTAATGATCCTGATCAACAAAATTTCAAAACCTATAATTAAATATATGAAATGAGATTATGAGCATACACTAATTTAAAATTTTGTTTTAAGTATTACTAGAAAATTAATTTTATGTTCACAAATGATTAGAATGAGTTTGGCAATTGTTGTTTGATACATATACAATATGGTATATAATCCACCTCCCGACCACTAATTAGTTCATGTCCTATGTATACGATTATATGTATGTACACATAATCATTTTCAAACTTTATATTATTTAATTATTCCTAAACCAACTCAGCTTGTCACACTTTCTAGGTTAATTGTGATAATTAATGATGTTCTCTTTTGGCAGTTAGCATGTATAGTATGTTCTTTAAGAGGAAATGTCTAAGTAGCTTCAATTTTTTTGTCTTTTCTGAAATAATAAAAGAAGATTTCAAAGTCTACTTATGTTTTCTCCATTTTATTTGTTATTATCCTTTTGTGGAAAGAAGATTGGGTTAACATTGATAAGGATTTTGTCTTTTGATGTTTTGGAATTGGCATATTCTATTTAACTACGATTAATCATATACCATGAATTGTATCATGTTATGAAATGCTAAATAACTCTATTTTGGTTTGTTTTTTGTCTTTTTTTTTTTTGGTGTTGTGAAATTTTTCCTAGTTTTTCAACATGGACCTGCCATACTACAACAACAATATCATACTCGTAAGGATGACAATGGGGCAGGACAAATGTGGAGCAGGGTAGATTTAAGGCTATATGAAACGGGGCAGGGCGGATTTAAGGTTGTGTAGAACGAGTTAAAGTTGATGTTTTTTAAAATTAATGCAGGACGGGGCAGGTTGCTGGTATATGAGATTTTATATGGGTTCAAATTTAATTTTAAGCTTTTACGTGTTATAAGAGTGATAGAGCATTATTAATTAAGATAATTTCTATAAATCTACTAAAATACTTATGATAGTAATTGCAAATGGTTCAATTGACCTCTAGAAAATGAATTTTTAAGTCACTGTCCTATTGAATTAATAAACCTTAAAGAAATTGTTTTGAAAATATTAAAAAAAGTTACACAGCGCGGGGTGGGGGAGTTGAAAATGAAAAAAATGTTATGTGGGCGAGGCAGGGCGGATTAAAATATTTACGGGTTAAGCTCAACCTGCCCTATCCCCATTTCGCACCTCGCCATTTCCATCTCCACATACTCGTATAGTACGACAAGTAAAGTTTGAAGAGAATATAATGCATACTGCGACCCAAAAAAAACAAGGGCATGCGATGAACTTCTAAATTTCTTTTTCTTGGATAAATCTTTATACAGTTTGTTGGATCAACAGCAACAAAAATCTTTAATAGTTTGTTGGGTCATGTTATTGATACTTTTTAAGGAAAATTACACGAGTTAGGAAATATTACTAGTTTATTATTTATATGATATAATTTTGATTAATTATTGTGTGTGGTAATATAATTCAATATACTTTGCTGTTAATTATGGAATTTGTGAACGAATTATATACGGAAAGAAAAAGAGTCATTTCTTTATTTGTATACACATTTATATAAATTTAATTTTATCTTTCCTCTCTTCATTCTCTAATTATTCTGTAAAATCACTCGTATACATTGATTTTAAATTTTGAATTTAATTTCTTCCTCCTAATCGTGACATCACAATTTACGATATTTGCCCAAAACGTGTTTCAACTCTTTTTTTTTTCATTTGTATATGATTTATACTCTTTTTTTTTTCTCAAACATCTTTTTCCAATCTTCAAATTTTCAATTTCTTTTAAGGAAAAAAAATGGATGAAGGAAATTGGACTACTGGATCTAAACCCATTGCGTGTCAAATTTGTTGATGATCCACCATTATTTCATTGAGGCTAACTCAAGCATACTAAGATTCATTTACGAGTTTAGATTCATTGTAAAATTATTTTATTATATATTTTCAAGTATAATATATACTTGTTTAATTATATATATGCATCAAGTTATCGATCGCATAGAAAACTAAACTATAGTCATAAAATATAATTAAATAAACTATAGTTGTAAAACATTATTTGACTAAATTCTTTTTGTCATGTATGAAATTTACCCTATTTTTTTAGTTAAGCCGATACAAAACATAACACAGATGGAGTATTCAAAGATTGGTTTGATCACTCAGAGACTATTATGCAGGGGTACATATAAATATAATTCATACCATGTGATATAAAAAATGAAACAATTAGTTTTTATCTTAGTATTACTAATACATGTATTCTTATGCTTTATTGTAGTTTAATTTAGAACACACACTCTCTCTCTATATATATATATATAAACCACATACTCTCACTTGTCCATTATATGTGGCATGTCCAACAATATTTGATTAATTAATATAATAAAATTAATGAATAATTTATCATTTTATGTCTATTTTATTCTTTTTTATTAAATAATATTCATTCTTCAATGTTTAGATGACTTATATTTAATAAAAGTTATTTAACATTAGTCCTCTTATTTGTTGCTTCTTAATTCCTATACCAAATTAATAATGGACGATCTTTATTGAACAGGTAAAGTATTAAATTAATAATAACTATTCGGGATTAAGTTTTTCTTGATGAGTAGTCATCGTAGCATCGACCTCTATGTTGTACTTTTTCTTTCCACAAGAACATTTTACAGGCCCCTAGACTCGTTTAAAAAAGGGCCATTTTCGAGTGGTACAAGTTTTTTCACATTGAGAGAATTTTGATGGTACTTTGTTCAAGATAAATAGCGGGAAACTTACGTAATAAATATACTATAATAAAAAAATATTTATCATTTATAGCGATAACATTTTTTTTCACTTGACCATTTTAATACATATTACAAAGATAAATTTATTATTCAAATATAATACAAGTTTTAATGATGGATAATATGTTTATCACACATTTTAAGACACTTATAATACAATGTGACAATTTTTTACCAAACAAACATAATATATTTCAAAAACAATTATAATTCAAATATATTGCATACATAATTCACTTTTAATACATATTACAGATTTATCACAATATTGTTATAAATGGTAATAAACAAAAAGTATCACTAAAATCAATAATTATTTTTAAAAATGTAATTATTCATGTAATTTTTTCATAAATAGTCAACACATAAGCCCAAAGTGATGGAATATATTAGGCCCAAAAACGTCTTGCCTCAGTGGCCCAACCACGTTTTGTTTTTCGAATAGATTATTTCCCTTACAAAATGATTCAAGTTATATGTATTAATAGTGTAAAAATGTTTTAAAGTATACCATCAGCTTAATTTGACTAGTTATGATATTTTAGTATATTACGATGAACAATTCTATCATGATAATGTAAAAAAAAAACTACATCGTTAGTACATAAAACTTAAACACCAAAACGATTAAAATTTGTTTAATTTTGGAAAACGACTATGCTCACAACAATCTTTGGCCCAACAGAAATATTCAGCCCACAAAATGAGCGACCTCTGCCGAAGACTGACTATTAATTTAGAGAAAATTATATACAATAGCAAACTATTAATCAAATTAAATGCTATAAATATTTTTTGATTTAACTGTACTCTATAGCAAACTATTGCTACTTTCGCCTCTCTCCCTGGTGGAATCTCGCTCGCCTCTCTCGCTTTTATACAAAAACAAATGTATAAAATGCGTTTGTGTTTGTTTAAAGTGAGAGAAAATTATATATATATATATATATATTTTCGTTCCCCTCTCTCAGATCTCGCTCGCCTTTCTCGCTTATACAAACATAAATGAAATGTATAAATTGCATTTCTGTTTGTATAAAGCGAGAGAAAATTGTATATACACATGCAAATACATGTATCTTCGTCCTATACACTTATAATTATAAAATACAAATATTCCCCTGCCTATTTTTTTTTGCCTTTCTCTCTTTCTCGTTTTATACATACACAAATTATTTAATTTATTTTTGTATACAACTGCTTTTTTCGTATATGTATAACGAATTATACAATTATATATATATATATATATATATATATATATATATATATATATGTATATGTGAACTAAAAGTTAATCAAAGAGACAAAAAAATTAACCTAGTCAACATTTTGTCTGGAATATGACAAATTGTTTTGTTTTCAGATCCCAAATCCAATGCGCACAATCTTTCTTTTTGTCTCACCTTAGAATTTTTTTTTTAATGAGTAATCAATTAATGATAAACTGACGTCTCCACGTGCTTTCTTGCACTTCTTAATCTTCTTACTTAGACTTTAATCACTTCTTTTTCTTTCTAATTAATTTATGCAGCATCAAGTTTAACATATTCTCGAGCCAATTTTAATTTTTCATCAAAACATTGATAAACTTACTTCATAATTCGATTATAGGTATGTCATCCACGTTCTATTAGGACCCGAGAGATTCATAAGGAAATAAGATTCATATTTTACACTTGACCTATAAAATTTATATTTGTTTATCATTTAATGTTATCTGAGTTTTTAAGCTATTAGCGTAAAGATGTTATTTCTGAATTAGATTGATGTTTATCGTAAAATATCAAGTATTCTACTTTTTGCTACATAGTATTTTTTATTAGTAGCAATAGAGGTGGACATGGTATGATATATATCGAATTATCATATTATATTAAAAATTTTATATTATAGTACTTGATATGATATATAGTATATATTTTAAATCTTTTTGATATCTAGTACTGTATTAAGTGTTTAGAACAATGAATTGAAATACTGAATACCATAGCAAGTAATGAAATAATCAATATATAATTATAGATAAAACATTACCAATAAACTAAGATCCTCGATGGCAGTAAAAGGTTAGTGTTGTGAATACTAATATCCGCGGTTACAAAATAATGTGCTTATATACGTGGAAAACTATATTAAGTATATAGGTTTAAAATGATATATATATATATATATATATATATATATATACACACACCTACCTCATAGTAGTAACTTGGCATTTAATATATCCTTTGGTCCATCTCTCACATAGTAATTCGACTTAGCACTTTAAATATCATTCAGATAAATAAAACTTTCAATATTAATATAATTGTTTAGGTTTTTAAAAGGTCAAAATTAAAATAGTTAAATTGAATTAGTCAGGGATTTACGGGTAAATTAGCGAAATTTTGTCATAATAGTTGACATTTCATGTGGAGAACCCCTTTTCCTGTTTCCATTGAAAAACATACATTAATTTTCTGGGTTTTTTTTATCCAAATATTTCAATGTTAACATGATCTTCTCTTCCTACCATTTGGAAAATTTACCCGAAATTTTAGGGAAAATACATTTACATCATTTTTTTATTCTTTGCATTGGCAAACTTCTTTTTATTTCACGAGTTGGTGAACCCAAATCAGCATTAGTTATATAAGGCAGAAATTAAAAATAAAAATTTATTTGGTATGATATAGTATGGAGTTTCGAGGCCAAAAGTGACTACTTTCATATGAATCTAAACATAAAATCTATTTTTTAAAAAATAAAATAAAATTTAGATATCGAATAACTATATAAAAGTATTATAATTTATAAGTCAATTTAAAATGTTAAAAAGTACTTGAAAAACAAAAAGATCAATTAAAAATTCACTTGACTCTCTAAATAATAGCATGTTAGGTATTTGTTTTTATTTTCTTAGATTTTGCTAAATCTACAGAGAAGAAGGTTTGGATTTCTAGAGCCTTTTTCCTTTTCACTTTACAATACCCACAATGTAGTTGGCTAAGGGGTTTGCGACTCTGGGTTAGGGAGAGAATTTGAGACTTAAATATTAATCGAAATTATTGATATGATATTGAATTTTAGAAATGATCTTTTGTTCGTCTACACTATTTAATAGTGTATTTTAAAATTATATATGTGCTCACGTAGCATCATAAATATTGCATCATTATAAATAGTAACGTATCTGCGTGGGAACATATATATATATACATATCTTAAAAGTACACTATTAAATAGTGAAGGAATAAAAAGTCCTCCATAAAACTTTGGTATGGTAACAACAATTTCAGCCAAAGTTCAAGTACTTTAAAGATCATTTTCCCTAAATATTTGTTACCTCTTTTTTAATGATATTATTGAATTTAATAAGGTTATTTTTCTTAATATTTTGTAAAAATTTTTATATAATGAATTGTTCATCTTTACCTAAGTCGATTGACCACATCAAATTCAATATTTATATCTTTTTAAGTATATCTTTCTTTTTTATTGATTGGTTAATCATCTTTCGAAATTCACTTTAGATCATACATAATAGTAGGTGTTTGAAAAATGACAAAAATGAATATTTCATTATAAATTCAAGTTTTAAAGAAGAATATATATATATATATATATATATAT
>NC_028637.1:94704719-94720351 GCF_001406875.1 Solanum pennellii
TATATAAAATTTCATTATCATAGTTGAATAAAATAAGTGGACTAATTTGTAAAATATTAAAAATGCATCCATCAGATTGCATCAACGTGAAAAATGAAAATGGAGAAAATTTGGAGTGTTGAGGAAATATAGGGACAAAAGTTGAATAGCTCCAAATCTTCGCCACGTATTCCGGTTATTGAGTGCGACAGCCACGTGGGAAGTTGGGGATAATAACAAAATGCATAACCGTCAGATTCAACGGCTAACGGACAATATAACCACCATTAACGGCTCAGTTAACGCCCCATTTCCTTCCTATTATTTTTTAATTTGATTTTCGATTCGATTTTGTACCTGATAATTTTGTCATACAAGTATATATAATATCATATTACATACATCTTGCATTTATTTGCTTAGTATAGGGATATGGTAAAGATAGTTTTCTTCCATCACACTATTCTAATACGTAAAATGTATTAGTGCGATACAAATATTATTAAAAATGTATTATTTAAACACAAATGTAATTAATATTTAGTGTGATATAAATATCATTTACCACCAATAGCTGTAGCATATATAATATCATCAATGAAGTTTGAAAAAAGTTATGTATATGCTGTTTTATTTTTATCGTATGAAAATAAATAAATATTATTTTAATAGACTATAAACGTTATTTACGAATAAACTTTTTAATACTCAAGCACCTTAATAATTTCCTTCCATCATTTCAGAGAACATTTGAAAAATTGCGCGCTGGCCGTGCCATAGATTAAGCTAAGTCATGACATGGAATTTTTGAAAGGGAAATTTATTCTGAAGTGGAAAAGACTTATAAGTTATATAGTATGACTTTATTGTATATATTGGGAATATTTGTTGCTAATGAACAATAATACCTTCAGCCAAACTTTATTGTGGACTCCCATGAAATACCTTCATCTTCTTAAAGTAAACAATTAAATATAAATATACTGTTATAATTAACGGAGGATATATTTTTATAAGTTAAGTCAAACTTCATTGGATAATTAAAGTAATTATATAAATTTAGTATATATAGTTAAAGTAATTATATAAATTTACTATAATTAAGTGATCTGAAAATGAATGATATTAAAAATTAAAAACTAATTTTTTTAGAAACACGTCATGTATATATTGAAGAGGCAAATAATAAAAAAATTACCTCATAAATAAGCATTCTGATATAACTATTTTTGATAACTAACATGAAATGAGAGTATTGAAATTCACATGAAAAATACAAAACATTTCATTTTCTACCTTAAGTGGACTTAATTATCAGGTAGAATTAGAAGTTTTGTCTGAAAAATACTGTTGTCTATAATAGCAAATTTCATTTGATAGACAAGTTATTATAATTTACAATTGCGCATGTCTATATCGTAAACCAAATAATTAAGATCAATTTCCATCAAAACCAAACGATACAGTGTCGTATGCACTAAAAAATTACCCTTTATAGTTTAACAAGATAACATACATATATATTGCTCTCTAAGGAGATGTGTTTGTCAAAAGATTAATGACGTAATCGAAATTATATCATCGCAATTTTTATTTTCACAGAAAATGATTTTTGTACGTAATAATTAATTGTGACTAAATATATAATTTCTTTCTTTATTTTTACTTATCAAATTTTGACCTAGCACATTGTACACCTATTAAGAATTTCTTTTTAATATAGTACATATATTTACTCACTATATTTTTCAAGACCTTATCTTAATATTAATAAAAATGAAGGTATAATAAGAAGAAAAAAAGATATCTTTTTCTAGATTTGTCAAAAAATGACAAGTAAAAAAAGAAAAATTAAATTAGGAGATATTTCACATATAAATATTAAGGATGGAGTATGTTTTTTAGAGGCATTTGACAATGACATTTTCATACTCTTGGTATATATTTTTAAAGTCAATAACAAAATTAAATTTCTTATTAATTAAATAATTCCAATAAATGATTAACAATTTTAGCATATCTTTATTGTCATTAAAGGAGTGATCATTTTGCAAAGAGATTCTGAATTCCATATATGAATAGTTAGTTAAGAATTTTTAGACTTCAATATTATCTAAAATATTATCTAAAAGAGATCTTTTTCATCTTTTATAGACAAACTGCAATATCATATAATTCTTTAACTTCCATATATTCATACCAAATATAAAATTAGACCTTTTTCAGGTAAATGGATCAGAGTCTTATTTAACATTCTGCTGAGACGAAATTGAGGAAGAAATTATATAAAACTGACACAAGTCCTTTTACTAGCACTGGTGGGAATTCGAATTATACTGTTACATCGTACTATAAAATAAACTATTAGGATTTAGTAGTAATTAACATTTACTTTCTTGATCTATTTTTATTTTTTACGTTATATTTTTTAAAAATCAATTTAATAAATTTTTAAAGAATTAGACTACAGTTAATTTAATAATTTAAACAAAAAATTTAGATATTCAAAAATTATACAAAAAGTACTATAAATTACAATTTTTTTGTATATCAAAATAAAGAAAAATTACATCATAAAATATTAGTCAAAATTACTTTAAAAAAAAAAAACTATGACAATTAAGAATAGACTGAGAGTATAAAGAAAAGTATATACAAATGAACAAACCTAAAGTTTTACGGGCTAATATATTTTAATTACGTGAATAACATACTTGCGTAATAAATCTTAAGAGTACATTAGGAATCTTATTCAAAATTTGAGTTAAATCATGTTTAAATAAAATTTATTGTCAAATTTGAAAACTTGTCGATGTATTCAGCGAAAAAGACTATAAAATTGAATAGTACATACTTCCTATCCTAACTTTATCTATAAATAGAGGCCTTTATTAACCCATTCAACTCATCCCAACACAAGAAATAAAGCTAATAGTGCTAGTTGTTTAATTTAATTGAGTAGGCTTTGTTTTACAATTCTTGACAATGAGTACTACTTTTATGGCTCTAAATCCTTTTATTGTCTTCACATATTTTACAACTTTTTCTCTTTTGACCATTTCTTGCTCTTGTTTCCACCCAAAACGTTTCAATGTATCAAAAGTTCAATCAAATTCCGACTGGTCCCCAGCCGGAGCTACTTGGTATGGTAGCCCTAGTGGTGCAGGAAGTGATGGTACACACCAAAATTTACTCGTTAATTATTGTCTTCGTCTCAAACTATCTGTCGTGTTTCACCAAAAAATTAATATGTTTAGTTGTTTGTATGTAGTGCTCAATAACAGTTCCTACTAATAATAAAGTGGGGAAAAAATAACTAGTTTTATTTTAAACTTCAAAAAAATGATAAAATAATTTATAGTAACATTTAAATGTCTAATAATTGGTGTATAATTTTTCTACACCAACTTGTTAAGCTAATCTACAATGACATGAAACTGTCTGTATATAATAGTCAATAGGTTAAAATATATTAACAACATAAAATTATTTCTTTATATAGTAAGTGTATATAATTAACTTAAATTCTATTTTGTTGTCCAAAGGTGGAGCTTGTGGGTATACTAATGCCGTGGACCAACCACCATTTTCGTCCCTAATAGCCGCTGCTGGCCCTTCTCTATTCAAATCAGGCAAAGGTTGTGGTGCTTGTTATCAGGTGCGATAATTTAATTTATATATACTGACAATTTTTTATTAAATTGCTTGTTATATGTTGCTAGTGCATAGAACTTTAATATTTCGCAAACACTTTTCCTATTCCATTTTCTCCCCAACACACAAAGTACGTACACCAATGACATATTTATTATAATTCCACGAGGTCTGGAGAGGACGGAATGTACGATAGCTTTACTCCTAAATAAATAATACAATCATTAACGGAAACGGAAGAATAAGATGGTATGTGAGTAATAATAATAATAATAATAACAATAGTGATAATTGTTTTTATTTAAAATCAGGTAAAGTGCACAGGAAATAAAGCATGTTCAGGAAAACCAGTTAGAGTTGTAATAACAGATTCGTGTCCTGGAGGACCTTGTCTATCAGAATCAGCACATTTTGATTTAAGTGGCACTTCTTTTGGAGCTATGGCTATTTCTGGACAAGCTGATCAATTACGTAACGCTGGAGTTATTCAAATCCAATACAAACGGTAATTACTATTCGTTTGATAATAATCGAGTGACATTATATTATACATCTTTATAGATTTTTTTAACGTGCTATATGTCATGTAACAGAGTGGAGTGCAACTACCCCGGAGTAAAATTGACATTTCACGTAGACTCAGGTTCAAATTCCAACTATTTCGCAGCTCTAGTTGAGTACGAAGACGGGGACGGAGACCTAAACAGTGTTGATTTGAAACAAGCATTGGATTCAGAGTCATGGCAACCCATGCAACAGTCATGGGGTGCTGTGTGGAAGCTAGATTCTGGCTCCTCCTTAGTAGCGCCTTTTTCGCTCAAACTTACCGGGGAATCCGGCCAGACTGTGGTGGCTAACGGCGTTATTCCGGCAGGTTGGCAGCCTGGAAAAACTTATCGATCAGTGGTGAATTTTAAAGTCTAGGTTAATAATATTAAACTATATAAGTATATGTTTAAATATTATGTACAAGTCAATTTGGTTGACTTTGTTGTGTTGTCAAAGTCAAAATGTTTAAGGTGAGTAGAAGAATAAAGTAGAAAAATATGGCTGTTGTGTATTTTTAATATTAATACCACGCCATTTTACTACCTTATATCTGAGTGGTACTAAATATCAATTGTATGTTTATCCTATTTTTAGTTTATGTATTAAACTTAATTTTATGATGTTTGATATGGTATTCGAATATATATTTTTATGTTTGGCTATCTTATATCTGAAAAAAAATCACAAGATGGGGGAATTAGATGAATATGACCGGAAGTTATTTTTCTTTAATGCAAATACGTTTATGCAATCATACATAATTTAATCGTTGCTTAGTTTTTTAGTGTTTGATATGATATTCGAAAAATATGTTTTCATGTTTGATTACTTTAAAATATAAGAAATCGCTTGAAGAAATTCGATAGTTATTGGCGGAAGTTATTCTCTTTTGCAAGTACTCAAGTGCTTGATTAGACAATTCTCTTTTGCACACATAATTTAACTATCACTTAATTAGACAATTTTTACCTTTAATATTGAAAATATTATCTGAACTTATCTCATATTCTCGTATTACATGTTACACTAGTACATTAAAAAATAATCTCCTTGTTTTCTTTTCTTGCTTAGCGAAAATTAGCTACTATGGTGGAATTTAGGGTGAGAAAATATTAGATAATTAATGAACGAACAATAATTATCATTACGTAATTCACAAAATGATGATTTCTCAATGGAAATATTATATTTCAAGTGAAGTCTAAACTTTGAAAATCAATACCGATCCAGATCCTAATAATGGCTTTGCCCACCCAATTTTTACCAATACATCAGGCCCATTAGTAACCCGACAGAATGGACGGGTTTATCGTCTAACGGCCCAAATAGCTAATGGGCCTCTGATAAATCACTTCGAAAGAATTTTTATTTTATTTTGAAGTATATAGCCGTTTTAAAGAACCAGAAAAGATAATTACAATCTCTAATTCTTATGGTATAAATGTAATTTGTAGAAAGTCTATATAATTATTATTATTATTATTATTATTATTATAAATTTATGGAATATTATATATTGAAAGTATTTTTTGTACAGAAGAAAGTTTATTATATATATATTTATAGTATATGTATGGTGTATATATATATACATACATATATATATATATATATATATATATATAGTAATAACTAGATATTATGTGCCTGCGCCAGCGCAAACCCAATGTATGTTAGCTTTTCTCCTTCCAATTTATGCGAGACAAATGAAATTTGAAAAGGTGAACTAAATCTTTTATGTGTTTTCTAAAAGAATATTTTAAATTGTTAATTTATGGAGTACCTTTTATGTTATTTTCGAATAATATATGTTACTCCATATTTTTATTTCATGTGATACAAGTGATTTTAGGAAAGTAAACAAAATTTCTTATATGATTCTCACATATTTTTAGTTGTCATTTTACTGTGATTCGTAGTACTTTTCAGTTCTTACGTTATTTTCAAACAATATATGCCACTTTTTTTGTTTCGATAAAAATAAGGGAGTTAACTAAATTTCATTATGTTTTTTAACTATGTTTTCTAAAAATATCTTAAATTGTTACATTGCGTTTTTAAGATTTTTTTTAATGTAATTTTCAAATATGTAACAAATTAGAAATTAAAACGAAGAATTAAAGTTTTCAAATCATTATATTTCTATAAGATCATTTCAATAATAGCATATATATATATATATATATTTCATATTTAATATATGACTCCCTCCTTTTTTATTTATATGAACTTATTTTTATTTCATTTAAAAAAGAAAATAACTTCTGAATTTTAATTTTTTTATATAGCATATTAAAAATCACAAAATTTAAAAATATTTTAATACACAAAATTTAATATACATATAAATTTTAATTTTAATTTTGATTGGTTTCACCTAATATTATACTTGATATATAATTATTAAGAGCTAAAAGTAATCATTATTTATTAACTTTCATATAATAAATAAATAAATATCACAATAACTCATAAAAATGAAGAAGTAACAAAAATGAGGTAATACTAATAATAATACCTAAAGATGTTTATAGAACTATTTAATTTTCTCGTTATTATTCTTGGTATATTTTTGCTTGCATGAGTTACATTTTTACCTTTTATCATCATTCACTTCATATATAGAAAGATGTTTCTAAAATTATTTAATCTTGATAGATTTTTGTTAGAATGAAATTACATTTTTATTCTTGGTCATCTTTAATACAAATTTATGATCATATTCATTTTTATTTGTAAAGTTACTTTTAACATCTTTTTCTTTAATTTCAATCTAATATATATTATTAATTTTATCACAATAATTTATTTTCAAGTATATTAATAAGAGCCAAAATAAATACTGAAATAATTAATTCATGATATTTTTATATAAAAAGTAGGCTTTATTTTATAAGCATAATAAATAGAAAAAATATTAAGAATTAAATTAAAGTAATAGTGAAATAGAGTAATAATAAAATAAATATCAAAATAACTCACAAAAGAAATAAAAAGAAAAATAAATAATAACAAAATAAGTTAATGGTAATAATAATAATAACTTAAGATGTTTTTAGAACTATTTAATTTTTTTGTTATCTTTCTTAATAGATTTTTATTGGCGTAAAATTACATTTTTACTCTTGGTCGTCCTACCACTTCACTCTTCTATATAATAGAAATATTGATTCTCTTATATTTTAGATCGTCTATTTGAGATAGAGTTAACATTTTATATGTTATAATTGATAATAAGTTAATGCTGCCATATATTTGTAATATAATCATTATGCTATAATTGAGTTTATGAAGTTAATAGGCAAAGATTATCAAATATTAACGGCAAGTGAAAGATATAACAAATTGATCATATGAAATAAGTAAGAAGTTATCCTCCCTTAATGAACTAACCTATTTTTTTGCAAAGATCTTCTGCCTATTGTAATTTGATAGAAGATCTCTTTAAGTACTGACTAAATATCGATCAAGAGCTAAAAATTTTTTGGTAATTAGCTATAGTATAATACAATATAATTGTATTATAAAAAATGGAGGATCACTAAAATCTTTTGGATATCATTTTCCTTAATTTTTTGGTAAGAGATATATTTTTATCCACTATAAAAAGAGCATCGATACCATAGTGTTTCTCCAAGCAAAAATTAGTAAAAGAGATTAAGGACAGTAAATTATAATTCTTTCTAGTAATTAAGAATCAAGCATGGGTTATAATGTTATCATTTTACCCTTTTTAGCTCTATGTTTGCTTCAATATTGCACTTATGCACATGTTAAGTCACTCAATGCTTCTATATCCAGTTTTCAACCTGCAGTAGCAACATTTTATGGCCCTCCAACTGGAGCAGGATCTGGTAATTAATTAAATTAATTAATTATGCTACTCTTCTAGTAAAATGTTTTGCACTAATTCATCACATTGTTTTCTTTAGTTAATTAGTTGATTACATTGTATAACATTGGTTTGTTTTAATAATTTAAAATTGTGATTACTTTTAATTTTTGTATATTGACAAAAGCATAACATTATTTAATTATTGATTTTATTTTATTTCATTTGTCATGTTATTAGAAGGAGGAGCTTGTGGATATACAGATGCTGTATCAAAACCCCCTTTTAATTCCTTTATTTCTGCTGGAAATGGGCCACTTTTCAAGAAAGGCTTGGGCTGTGGAGCTTGCTACCAGGTCCATATACATATAGTATACACTTATGTTAATTTACACGATCAGTATATATAAGTTAAATTTTTCGACAATAATAACGTGTACATTGTGAAATTTTAGGTTTTATGCAAACTAGCCCCTTGCACAGGAAGACCAGTAACTGTAACGATTACAGATGAATGCCCTGGCTGTTCAGGCTCTATTCATTTTGATTTAAGTGGAACCGCAATGGGTGCTTTAGCCAAACCTGGTCAAGCTAACGCGTTACGTAATATAGGAAATATCCCAATTTCTTACCAAAGGTACGTACGTACTAAAAAAACATTTATCATCTTGATAAAATTCATAATAATGTTATAATGTATCACAGGGTGCCATGTCATTACCAGAACTGGAAAATCGCGTTCAAGGTGGATCAAGGTTCAAACCCGAATTTCTTATCAGTAAATGTTGAGTTTCAAAATGGAGACGGTGATCTTAGTTTAGTCGAATTTTTACCAGCAAGGTCAAATCAAGCGATAAGAGCGAATCATGTATTTGGTGCAACATGGAGCAGTAATATTAATCCGGCAGCACCTTATTCAATTAGGCTTACAACTGGGTCTAACAAGAAACTTACTGCTACTAATGTTATTCCAGTAGGATGGCAACCTGGACGCACTTACCGGTCTAATGTCAATTTTTAATTAGTGAATGTAAACTCGATAAAATAAATCTACATTCAAGTTAGATTAATAATATTGATGAACGAGAAAAATAAAAATTATTTTAAAGTTTGTATTAGTGACTTGTCACAAAATATGATCTTGAATGTTCTCCTTTTAGGAATTTAATAGACTTTAGATTATTTTTGCGTACCGTACTTTCTTTTTCCTTCTTGTTATCACTTATTAAGACGCAGAGATTTTCATAAGAAACAATAATCTAACAATTTAAGGAGGCTCTATTGAATTACTTCAATTTGTATGAAATGAATGTTTTAAGGGTAAATCACATAAATATGCTATATTTAAAAAATATTTACCATTTATGTCAATATAATTTTTATAATTAAATATAACATTTTTTTGAAATAAAAAAAAAATACTGTCGCTTCCTTTCTCGGTCCTTTTGCCTCTTAATCTTTTTCTTTTCTTTTTAAAGATCTTCTTCTTATCTTTCTCTCTCTATCATTATTATTTTCGTATTCTTATTTTCTTTTCTTTTCTTTTTTAAAAAAATTCTTCTTCTTCTTTTGATTTTTATTTAATTAACAAATCAATTTTTCATATTTCATTATGTGCATGTCACTATTTTTATACTAAAAAAAAAAAGATGAAAAGAGGAACAAAAAAATCGTAAAATTGTATAAAATCACATTTCAAAGTAGAAATTTCAAATCATTAAAATTACAGAAGTAAGATTTCACCATTGATAGTCATTATAAAGCTTCAAATTTTGAATTCATTATTTGCATTTTACGAATTTGTGATAAGTTTAAATAGGTAATTCTACAAATAATTGAAAATGTCGTTTGGAGTTCATATCTTAATTTTAAGAGCGTTTAGTCAAGTTTATAATTGATTGTAGGAGAAATGTTAGATTGTAATGAATTAAATATAACATGAAATTGTCTTGCAAATGTATTAAAGTTGAATTAGATGATACAATTTTAATGCAGATTAAATTCATTTTGAAGTTCTTTTGATTTATTTGTTACTATTGGATACTTGTTTAATTCATTACTGATATAACTTATCAGTTTATAGATCATTGTCATGTTTTTTCATTAGTTACATTTTCCATTCATTCTTAATTCTCTTTTCTAATTTAACTTTAAATACTGTGTAATACAATTTTAATGTAAATTTAATTCATTTCACATTTTTTTTATTTATTTGTTATTATTGGATACTTGATTAATTCATTATTGATACAAGTTTAATTCACTCTACAGATCATTGTCTTGTCAGTCATTAGCTACGTTTTTCATTCATTTTTAATTCTCTCTTCTTATTCAAAGTTAACACCGTGTAACACAATTTTAATACAAATTTAATTCATTTTGCATTGTTATTTATTTGTTCCTATTGAATACTTGTTTAATTCATTTTTGGTACATGTTTAATTCACTCTATAAATCATTGTCTAATATTTCATTTGTTACATTTTTTTATTCATGCTTAATTTTCTCTTCTACCTCGACTTTAATATTTGTGTAATACATTTTTAAAATACAAATTTAATGCATTTTGCAATTAATTGATTGATTTGTTACAATTGGTTACTTGTTTAATTCATTATTGATACAAGTTTTATTCAAGTTACGTGCAGATCAAAGAATGTTATTTTGTTTTCCACATTCTGCATTCATATTTAATTCTCTTCTAATAATTCAACTTAAATATATATTTGTAATACATTTTTAATTCAAGTTTAATTCATTTTGCATTTTCTTATGTCTCTTCATTTGTTACGATAATACTAGTTCTTTTCTAATAATTCAACTTTAATATGTTTGTAATACATTTTTAATTTTAAATTTAATTCATTTTGCAGTTTTTATGTCTCTTCATTTGTTACGATTATACTAGTTCTCTTCTAATAATTCAACTTTAATATGTTTGTAATATATTTTTAATTTAAATTTAATTCATTTTGCAGGTTTTTATGCCTCTTAATTTGTTACAGTTATATTACTTCTCTAATTAACTATTGATATAAGTTTTATAGAGTCTAAAATAATTAATTATTATACGGAAAAAGGAAAAAAGAACAAAAGTAAAAGGAGACAAAGCAACAACAAAAAAACAAGAAAGAAAGGACAACAGAAAGAAAGGACAACAGAAAGAAAGTAGGAAGAATGAAAGAAAGAAAGGGAGGGAAAAAAAATAGAGGGAGAGAGACAGAGAAAAGAGAAAGAAAGAAAAAAAAAAGAAGCGAAACATAGAAAAGAAGAAAGAAAAAAAAAAGGAAACGAAACATAGAAAAGAAGATAGAAAGAGTGAGACAGAAAAAAGAAAAAAAATTAAAAAATTGCTATAAATGGTAATAAATGAAAAGTATCGCTAAAATCAGTAATTATTTATTAAAATGTATCAATTTATGTAATTTTTCCATAATAAAATCAAGCCAAATATTACAAGTTAGGATTTTGAAAGTTAGCCATCTGAAAAATGAAAATGTTAAAATTCAAATTAAAGTTCTATCTTATAATTGGGGGGCATATGAGGGAAGAATGCAATGTTGTGCTTCTGAGGCCCAAAACTATTTCTTTCCAATTGGGCCTTGGGTTACCCGCTTGATGCATGGCTTATATCTTTATGTATTTCATCTTACTAATTATTATTTTTTCCGAAAATTAATTACATCAATAGTGCACAATACATAGATTACATTAAGTGACATAAGATTTACTTTGTCAGTGTATATAATTTAACTTTCAAAAATAAAAATCATAGTCTCAATATCATTTATTTGTGTGGAAATTTATTATTTATTTTAATTTTTTAAAAATAAATAGAACCAACCGAGATACAAGGAGAACGATTGAGGATATTAGTGGTACTAGTAGTAGAGTCAAACCATTTAAATTTTCAATATTTTGAGATTTCTTTTTAATAATATTGATATAAGAAAATTGCAATATGTATTTTCTTTTTTTTTTATATGGTTTTTGAATATTTGAATTGTAACTAAAATATTAATTTAATTTAATTTAACTTTAAAGATTAGTTAAATTAACTCTCGATAAATGAAACATAATAACTAATATGGGACGGATGAATTCAATTTTGCTCTGAAGATTAATCAAATTAATTTTTGATTAATCATGACAAGTTTCAATATAACTCTGAAGATTAGTTAACTTAGCACTTGATAAGCGAAATATGACAACTAATACGGAATTGATGGATAATTTTAGGTCCCTACAATAAAGTGTATAGAAAAATCTTTCAATTTTCTTGAGCTAAAAAGATTTTTTTTTATTTAAAAAAAAAGGGCCTTTTCCCCTTCCTTCCACTTGTCACCTTTACTCCCTCACTCCCACTCGAACTCCTATTTTCCTCTCCTCACACAAACAAATTAAACCATTGGCTCTAACTAAAAAATAGGAATTACTTTCTTTTCACCTTACAAGCCCACAACAATTTCTACTAATAATAATAACAAGAACAACAACCCATGCAACTTTTCTTGTTTTCTTTATCCATATTAATTATCCTCATAATAACTCACTCTCACTTTTCTTCTTTATATTGTCTTTTAATTTCTTACACATAGTTGACTAAATTAACTAGTGTTAAGGTCTTTTTTTTTTTTTTTGGGTTATAGTCATGGCTTGTGTTGATGAAGAACAAAAGCCAAGTTTTAAGCATTATTGTAGAGTTTGCAAGAAGGGTTTCATGTGTGGGAGAGCTCTAGGTGGACATATGAGAGCTCATGGTATTGGAGATGAGAGAGTAAATATGGATGATGATGATGATGAAGAAGAAGAAGCTAGTGATTGGGAAGAAAACCATGGTGATAATAAGAGGATGTACCAATTAAGAGCAAACCCTAACAGGTTAAAGAGTACTAGGGTATGTGAAAATTGTGGACAAGAATTTATGTCATGGAAATCTTTTCTTGAACATGGTAAATATTGTGGCTCTGATGATGCTTATGATGATCATTCCTTGGTATCATCACCTTGTTCTGATGGTGAGGAATATAACATAGGTGAAAGAAAAGGTTATGGTTGGTCTAAAAGGAAAAGGTCCTTGAGGAGTACTAAAGTTGGAACTTTTACTTCATCTTATAATACTAATAATACTTATTCAAGTGAACAAGAAGATCTTCTTCTTGCAAAATGGCTTATAGATTTAGCTAATTCAAGGGTGGACCCATTAACCATCGAGCCAGAAGAATCATGTGCCTCCGCTAGTAAAGAGGAGGAGAGGCGGAACCCTATAATGACCTACCTTAGTACTTCGGGCCTCATGAACCAAGACAAAGATCTCGAACATGATAGAAAAAGTGAATTTTTCATCATACCTAGTTTGGACAAGGCTAAAGGGGTTCCCAAAGGATTATTTGAATGTAAAGCATGCAAGAAACTATTCAATTCTCACCAAGCCCTAGGTGGACATAGGGCAAGTCACAAGAAGGTTAAAGGATGTTATGCAGCCAAACAAGATCAATTAGATGATAATACACATGATCAAGATAATTACTTTAAAGGTTCAAAATCATCATCTTATAATTACCAACTTGAACAAGGGTCCTCATTAACAGGAGCTTCAAAGAGAAAATCAAAAGTACATGAATGTTCAATATGCCATAGAGTTTTTTCAACTGGACAAGCTTTAGGTGGCCACAAAAGGTGTCATTGGATCACTTCCAACTCTCAAGATTCATCTATCTTCACACCAAAATTTCATTTTCACAATCCCCTTAAGCAAATTAATGAAAGATCAACATTGGAGAATCAAGATCCATTGGATCTTAACATTCCACCAAATGATCAAAACATGTCAAGAATAAAGCAAGAACCTTGGAAAATAATCAATCCCTTTGAGGTCTCCACAGATATACACATGCATCCATGGACTAGTACAAATAATAGTGATCATACAAAAAAAGAAACAAAAGATGATGTTGTTAACCACAACAATAGTGATCAACCCCGCGAAGAGAATGAGGATGACAACTTCAAGAACAAGAACAACAACAACAACAACAATGTCCGTCAAGATAATGCAACACAAATCAATGTAGAAGAGGATGATGAAGCAGATAGTAAGTTGAAGCTAGCAAAATTAATTGACCTAACTACTTCTGGTAATCCTTCACAATGGTTACAAGTTGGTATTGGTCCAACAAATAAGGTTGAGGCTGACTTATAAAATATTTTGCATTGTTTTTCCTCTTCTTTTGTTTTCTTTTTTTTCACCAGGGTATATATTTCTATGCACATATTGTAATTAAAATATTCACCCCCCAAAAGAATAAAAAATTATACATACCCAATTGTTTAGTTATAAAGATAGAGTATATATTAGTTCGTTTTTTTTAACTTGTTTTTCTTGTAAACAATTAACGTATAAATATAATTTTGTTCCATGCATTTTAACTTTGTCCATTTTTTATTTTTACATTTAATTTACTTCAGAGTTAATATTCATGTATTCAAGCTACCTGATCATGACAATGTCTTAGTCAATTAAAATATATTAATAACCTTGATGTGTTAAATTGGAATGACATTTTACATAAACTCTTACGTGGTTATATTCTAATGTATAGAAGGTGTAAAAATTATTTGAACGCTATCAAATTAAGTTAACTACAGTAACAGAGTAATTAATTCGTTGTTATTGGACTATATCAAGTCTGATATAACAATATGAAAAATAAAAAATTCATATTTGTATGCTATAGCAAAGTTTGCATAATTGCGCTCCATAGCAAATATAGAAACTGTATAATTCACTATACATATATAATTGAAGCAAATTGTATAAAACGAAGTATAAAAAACAAGAAAGAGAAAGACACTTGGGCAGAGAACTGTATAAAAACAAAGTGTATAAAACGAATTGTATTATTATAAGTGTATAGAACAATTATATACAATTTGAATTTGTATAAAATGAGAAAGAGAGAAAGACAAAAGAGACTTGACAAGGAATATACAATTGAATCGAATTGTATAAAACGAGAAAGAGAGAAATTAGATACAATTTGAAAATTGTATAAAACGAGAAAGAGAGAAAGGCAAAAGAAACTGGGCATGAGAGTATTTTTATTGTATAATTATAAGTGTATAGGACGAAAATATATGTACTTGCATGTGTATATACAATTTTCTCACGCTATATACAAACAGAAACGCAATTTATACATTTCGCTTCTGTTTGTATAGGTGAGAAAGGCGAGGGTGGCGAGCGAGATTTGGGAGAGTGGCGAGCGAGATCTGGAAGAGGGGAACAAAAATATATGTATTTATATGATTTTCTCTGCTTTATACAATTAGAAACAATTTTTATACACTTGTGTTTGTATAAAAAGTGAGGAAGCAAGCAAGTGATTGAAGGAGAGTGGCGAGCGAGATATTTGGGAGAGAGGCGCCTGGCAATTTTTTGCAAACGTTTACTATGTAGCACAATTAAATTAAACCCTAACTACTCCATTTATTTTAGATTATTAGTTTACTATTATATATAATTTTCCCTATATATTATCAGTAAATTGCACTAGAGGTCTAACTTAACATTATTTAACAATTAATATTCTTAGTCCAATCACCCCCCCCCACCCCC